>NC_141930.1:21481835-21633350 GCF_057802395.1 Ceratotherium simum simum | reverse complement strand
TCCTCAATTATAAAAAAAACCATCAAATGGAAATTTATTGCTGTAGTTATTGCTGTTCTGTTTTATATCATGCAAATCTATACTGCATAGGAAATGCTGAGATCTAGCTCTATTCCAATGGAGGAGCATTCTATAATGCATCTGTAAACTTTCAGGCAAAATATTCACTATGAATGCCTTCTGTCACCAGAGTGGAATGGTTTATATAAATCTTCCCGGCTTTGAGAAATTAATATGTTCTAAGTTGAACGTTACCTCAAAACTCTCCACATTATTCAAAATCTCTTTCCCTTGTGCTGTTCCTATCTCCTACTAAGTCTAAAACATCTCTCAAAGCTGTTCTCTCCTCTTTCTCTCTAGCTCCCCAGCTCAAACTGGCATCATCCATCCTGGCCAGTTGCTGGAACCTCCTGGCTGGTCTCTGCCTCCCTTCTAATCTACCCTTTGGACAGGGTGAACTTTCAAATGTAGGTCTGCTCATGGACCTCCAGCTCTTACTTTTCCCTGCTTATAACTTTTCAGTCCTTTAACCCAGCCCCCACGGCCCTGAACGTGCTGGCTGCCTCCTCGCTGTTCATTCTCACCTTGGACCATACCCTCTTGCTCATGTGTCCCAGCCACAGTGGCTTTCTTTCACTCCCACTGCTGTAGCCTCTTTGCAATACTGTTCTCTCTGCCAAGGATGCTCTCTTCCCTCCACCCTTTCACCAATTTATACCAATTTGCTTCTCAGTGAGTAGTCAACTCAAAAGTCACATTATCAGGGAAGCCTTTCCTCATCCTCAGGCTGAACCCAATCTTCCTGTTAGAGGCTTTGAGAACACAATGTACTTTTCTTTCAATGATCACTTTGTGGCTTTATATTTATTTGAGAGATTATTATGATTGATGTCTGCTTCTCTCACTACATTATAAAATGATAAGAGGGAAGTGCTTTATCTGTTCAGGATGACCATCTGGTCCCTAGAGGAGGGAACATAGCGGGCTCTCAATAAATATTTGTTGAGTGATTAAATTAATTCTTTAATTAATTACAAGCCAATTTCCCTCAGTGAACTGGAACAAAAGGCTGTCTGAGAATTGGGGTGAAATTTCAACATAAAACTCAGGAGAATGCCACGTAGAGGAACCACGTATGCTATGGAGATGGTTTTCATGTCAGGCATAGGTAATGAGTATTGCTGAGTTGACGTGCAACACTCTGAACTAACAGTGCACATAGCATGGTGGTTACAAGTGCAGAATTTGGAGCCAGACTGTCTGGGTTAGAATCCTGGCTTTCTACTTACCAGCTGTGGGAACTTGTGCTGCCAAAGCTATTCATCTATCCTTTCTTCTGTCTTTCTCTTTTGGTGGAAGAGAGGTCCTTGCTCTTCAGAATACATAATCTTCCTCCTATGTTCTGGATGCCAGCTCCTCACGGACTTCCCTTGATCAATAATCCCTTTTCTCTCCTCTATCTTCTATCTTTCCCTCTCTTTTGGCTTCATCTCAACAGTGCTTACATTTGGTGAAGTATGTCTCATCTTTAAAAGCCCCTTTCTTGATCCTTCTCTCTCTCCATCTCCTTCCCTCTCTCTCCTTCACATCTAGACTTCTTGAAAGAGTTGTCTATCCCCTTTATATTACTCTCATCACCTGTCACATCTGCTCCACTGAAACACCTGTGACCAAAGCAACAAATGACCTTCATTTTGCAAAACTCTGTTGAAAAATTTTAGTGCTTATTTGATTTTTAACCTCTTTGCAGCACCTGACACTATTAACCACTCCCTTCTTTTTAAAAACCTTTCCTTTGGTTCCTTTGATAGCATATGCTTGGGGTTTCCCTTCCATTACTGATTGCTGCCTCTGAATCTCCTCTATTGGATGAGCCTCTTTTACTTATCTTTTAATGCCTCTGTTCCTCAAAGATCTGTCCTTTCATATTCTCTCTCACCGTTGGCCTCCTTCTAGTGAAAATTAGGAATCATTGCCCAAGAATAAAAATTCACAAACACACACAGGCACACAGCAATTTGTGTGCAATTTCAGGGGTCTAGAGACTTCCTAAAATCCCCATTGTTCATATTTTATATGCTAATAATTCCCAAATGTATACCTTTATCCCAGACTTCTTCTCTGAGATTCATCCCAGTAGATCCAATTGGTTACTAGGTCATCTCCACCTGGATGTGTTAGAGACACTTCTAAATTAGCAAGAGTAAAACTGAACTAATCATCTTTCACCCTCAAACCTACTTCTCTAACCACATCTCTGTTTAAGTAAATGTAAGCACAATTCATCCAGTCCTAGCCTGGCCAAAATTTGAGAGTCGTCTTTGAGTCCTTCCTTCCCCTAACCATCACACTCAAACAGTCGCCATGTCCTGTTCATTGTCCCTCTGTGATCTATGATCTATGAGTGTATCTATAATCCCTCCACACTGCAGCATCTCCGTTGCCCCAATATGAGCACAGACCACTGTAATCCTCTGCGTGGACCACTGCAACATCCTACCCATTGGTCTTGTTATAGCTTATTTGCCTGCAATTAATTCTTTGTATTTCAAGACAAAGGTTTCCTTCAGAAGAGCAACCATGTCAATCCCAAGGCATCCTACTGTCCTTTGGATAAATTCAGAATTTGCTAATTCTTTTCACTCCTTCCCATCTCCCTAAGAAACCCACATGTTATACCCATACTGACTGTATTTCAATTACTGGATATACCCTGGTCTGTCTTCCCCTGGACCATTCTACTACTGTTTCCTCTCCCTTGAACTCCTTTTTCTTTACTATTCCCAGTCATTTGATTACCTTCTTATCTTCCTTCAAGTGTCTAGGCTAGATTAGCCATAGTAACCTTGATTTACCCTAACACACCCTTTGCCTAAATTACTTTAAGAATTTCATTTTTTAGATTTACAGCAAAATTGAGAGGAAGGTATAGGGATTTCCCATATATCCCCTGCCCCACACATGCATAGCATCTCCCATTATTAATAACATTCACCAGAATGGTACATTTTTTACCAAGGATGAACCTACATTGACACATCATAATCATCCAAAGTCCATAGTTTACATTAGGGTTCACTCTTGGTGTTGTACATTCTATGGGTTTGGACAAAAGTATAATGACATATTATTATAATATACAGAGCATTTTCACAGGCCTAAAAATCCTGTGTGCTCTACCTATTCATCCCCCCACCCCTAGCAACGACTGATTTTTTTATTGTCTCCGTAATTTTACCATATACTTGGAATATACTTGGAATCATACAGTATATAGCCTTTTCAGATTGGCTTCTTTCACTTATTAATATGCATTTAAGTTTCCTCCATGTTTTTACATGGCTTGATAGCTCATTTCTTTTCAGTGCTAAATAATATCCCATTGTCTGGATGTACCACAGTTTATTTATCCATTTACCTACTGAAGAACATCTTTGTTGCTTCTAAGTTTCGGCACTGATGAATAAAGCTGCTATAAACATCCGTATGCAGGTTTTTGTGTGGACGTAAGTTTTCAGCTCCTTTGGGTAAATGCCAAGGAGCTCCACTGCTGGATCATATGGGGTAAATTATGTTTAGTTTTGCAAGAAACCATCAAACTGTCTTCCAATGTGGCTGTACCATTGTGCTTTCCTGCTGGCAGTGTACGAGATTTCCTGTTGCTCCACATCCTCGCCAGCATTTAGTGTTGTCAGTGTTCTAGATTTAGGCACTCTAATACATGTGTAGGGGTATCTCATTGTTTTAATCAGCATTTCCCTGATGATGTATGATATACAACATCTTTTCATATGCTTATTTCTCATTGCAAATATGGTCTCCCAGTCTGTGGTTTGTCTTCTCATTCTCTTGATATTGTGTTTTGCAGAGCAGAAATTTTTAGTTTTGATGAAGTCCAGCTTATCAATTATTTCTTTCATGGAGTTGTTCCTGAAACCATACCCACCATACCCAAAGTCATCTAGGTCTTCTCTTATGTTAGCTTCTAAAAGTTTTCTCATTTTGTGTTTTACATTTAGGTCTATGATCCATTTTGAGTTGATTTTTGTGAAGGCTGAAAGGTCTGTGTCTAGATTCATTTCTTTGCTTGTGGATGTCCAGTTTTTCCAGCACCATGTGTTGAAGAGACTATCTTTGCTCTATTGTATTGCCTTTGCTCCTTTGTCAAAGATCAATTGACTGCATTTATGAGGGTAAATTTCTGGGCTCTCTGTTCTGTTCCATGTAAATTACATTTTTATGGTCTGTTTTCCCATTAGACCCTCAGTCCTGTGAGGGTGGAGGTCTGTTTCTCTTGTTCACTGCTCTCTCCTCGTCACTCAGCATAGCACCTGGAGGTAGTAGGTACATGTAAAATATGTGTTGAATTTTCGACTAATGTGGCAGACTGTATATTCTAATATGGAATCTGAGTCCTATGAGAATCAAGACAAAGGGAAAATATCAGATTGAGGGGGACAGGGCAAGTCTCATGGAGGAGGTGGATCTTGAGGAAGCAGCTGTGTTTGCATTGATGGAGAGAATGGATGAGGTATCCAGCTAGGGGGAAGAGCTCAAGCAAAGGCAAAAGGCAAAGAAGAAAGACTGAGTATGGCATTATGAGGATATCAGACTAACTAAATTAAAGTGCTCATGAAGGAGGCTACCGGGAAATAACGTTGAAGTGTATTCTCTGGGTATGAATGGTGCATGGGTGATTAACCTCACCTCTGGACACAGTTCCCTAAGATAAGAGATAAAACTTAGATGACAGTTACAGGAACTCTTGGGGAAATGAGAAGTGATTTATGAATATGTAAAGATTTGGCCTTATACAGATTTCTAGAAGTAATTAATTCTAGCCTAAGGCTCTTAGATGAATCAGATCCCTTTTGTCCACAGTGAGCAAAGATTATATGGAAATAGAAGGGTCACAGTATATGCACATTGTGCTATCATCTAAATGTGCATGTCAACACAGCCTGTCAATTTCAGTTCATCTCCCACCATCAACCAGATGTCTATGGAGGAAGTAAAATTCAAATAGTCTCCAGGATTGAGGAACTAATTTAGGAAGAAGAGGAAGACCGAGTTACCTGACAAATTCAATACATGAGAAGACTTTTTGACTTAAACTATTTTGGCAACTTGTATTTATTACTTCTTCAATGATTATAGAGCCTTTTATAGCTGAAGATTCAGCTAATCATTTTCAAATGGCCCCAAAGCAATAAAGACTACCTACATATAATGAATATTAAAACCGGACAATATTTTTTTTTGTTAATAAAAATAAATTTGCCTGTAATTGCAAACAATTCGGATAGCAAAATTCTCTTTCTAACGATTGGCTTTTCTTAAAAATAAAAACATCAAAATGATGATAATGACAACCCTTGCCAGGGGTTGGCAGTGCAGATTTTAACAGAAAGATTTTTCACTCGCCAGCTTAGCTGCTGGTGCCATCTAGTGACCAATCCAATTGATAAACAAAGATGGGTTAAGAAAATGAAGAGTTTGATACAACTTTCTTTAATAGCTGTAATTGATGATACGGCAAAGAAGGAAACTGGGTATTTGTAACACTTATGCTATAGTTTGAAAGTTATCAAAGGGAAGAAACAGAAAAAAGATGATGTGTATTTCAAGGAAAATACATTTAAAGGTAAAAGGGTTCACGTTGAGATTAAATAGTGACTTACAAAACAAGTAAGCAAAGATTTTGGAATCATCCTTCTTATACTAAAGATTAAACATAGAAATAATGACAAATTGTTAAAAGTTCTCGCTCCTCTGGGAATATTATAGAAAATGAAGTATTAATGTATTTTCATTTATTTTTTTTATTGAGGTATAAAATTGGTATATAACATTCTATTAGTTTCAGGTGTACAACATAATAATTTTGTATTTTTAAATCGAGGGGTGTAGTGGGATGGAAACCCAAGCCTTATGTGAAGTACAAAATATTTCATCATCATCATTAGGAACTAGAATGGTTAAAGTTCCAAATTTGAAACCCCAAGACTTCCTTCTTTAGAGACATTTTCCCATTAGGGCTTAGAGTGAAAACGCAAGTCTGCATTGCCATAAATATTTATCTGAAGATGTTTCTCTCCCCATATCTTGCTACTTTGCATTTGTGTTAATCCCAAATCAGCACAGTCTGTCTTGTGAGCACTAAGTGCCACAAAGAACAAGGGTAAATACAAGGGGTTGCTCTCTAAGCCCACCTTGGGTTTCTGTGGGGAGACAGATGCCATAGTCTGAAATGGCCCTAGGAGACCCTGAGGCTTCCTTAGACAGTCCACTTTCCCCAGAGGTCCACAGTTTAAGAGGCTGTCTAACCTCTAGCCTATTGTAAGGGAATACAAGGTTCTTGACCTCCCTGGGTTGAAGTCACTAGATTGCTTTTGTTGTTGTTGTTATTAAGAAAGGTGCTTAGGACACATAATAACATAATCCAATGAAGAACCCTGTGAGGTTTTGATGCGCTTCCTCTAACACGAGAGGATTATGCTCCTGACAAGTTTTCAGTAAAGCAAATTCTTGGAACTGTTTCCCTAGGTGAGCTTGTCCTGAGTCATTGCCACTTTCCTATCTCATTCATCTTATGAGCAATGGCTTTTCCAAATAGC
Organism: Ceratotherium simum simum; assembly: GCF_057802395.1. NCBI lineage: Eukaryota > Metazoa > Chordata > Mammalia > Perissodactyla > Rhinocerotidae > Ceratotherium > Ceratotherium simum. The sequence continues at coordinate 21,626,733 of NC_141930.1, read as the reverse complement.
CAGTTGAGTGATGGTCAGAGCCATCCACAGCAAGTAAAGAGCCCCTACCTCAGTACATCTTCCTCTCGAATTGTTTTTATAAAGTTGATTTATAGTTCAAATTATTTGCATATTTGTTTACTTATTTAGTCAATGATTAGTTCCTTAAATATTCATCAAACAACTATTGTACATAGGCCGTTATACTCAGGATGACGAAATCATAGTCATTGTTCTCGAGGAACTACCAGTGAGAGAAAGCAAGAATAGCATTTACCAATAGAAGGCTAAGTAATAGAAATATAAATAAGGATGCTAGAACTTCAGAGGCAAAGAAACCCCAGCAAGTTGAGAAGTCAGGAATAGAGTGAGAACATTTTACAACATTGCCATTTAACCTAGACATTGAAGAAGGGATACGCTTTCAGTGGAGAAAATTACAGGTAAGGGCATTCCATTGTGAAACTGCAAATACGTTGGACTAATAAGTAACCAGTTTATCTGAAGCATGAATAAGTATTGGTTACCAAAGGGATATTAGGCTCCAATAAAAAGACTTTATTTGGTAGTCAATGGAGCTGATGAAAATTGTGAATAAGAAAGTGAGTTTACTAGAGTAGTGTGTTTGGAAAGTTAATAGAGTGCCCACATATGTCCATCTGGCAAATAAGATGGAGAACAAAGAAGAGAGCCTAGAAGTGGGGTGACCAGTAGAGCAGCTATTCTTATAGGGCTGAATTAGGAATGGAAAAGAGGAGACAAACTAGATATTGCAGAGGTAGAATTGGTAGAACTTAGTGACCACTTGGACATAGGGAAAGAAGAAAAAGAGGATAAGGGGGAGGAGTTAAAGTCAATTCACTTTTTACACTTGGGTGACTGGAATTATGTAAAATTAACAGGTAGATGAAAGGCAGGAGAGAGAATTAGCTTGCAAGAGAAATATTGTACTGAAAAACATAAAATATAAACCCAGTTCACATTATCAAAATTACACATTGTACTTAGTCACAGGACCTGAGATCTAGAAGAGATCTCTGAATAATGAGGCTCCATTTCCATGAAGGCAGAACCCATGACAAGGATCCCTAATAGGGACAGGGAGATATTGATTATTTAAATATGTCCATGGATGAGGAGCTCAGTACATCACCAGGCCAACCATTTCTACTTTGGGATATTCTATTTGTTAAAAAATGTTTTCTTCTGGTTAACTAAATCCTACCTCTCTGTGATTTCTTGTTTGTTTACCTTAGTCCTGTTTAGAACATAACAGAACATTCTCATTTACCAGATGTCTTTTCTATCATTTCACAACAGTCATGTTCCTCTTTTTATACAATTATCAGTTCCTTCATTTATTCCTCATGCAAAATTATTTACACATACCTTGCTATCTTGATGATCCCTTTCTGGAAGTTCTTCAAAATGTGCATTTCTCTCAGAAATATCAAATCTACAATTGAGAAAATCCTCAAGATATATCCTGTATCTGCCTGACTGCAGAGCTCACATTCTTACCAACACACAGACTTCCTCCTTAAATACACGATTGCAGATTGAAATCTTCTCCTTAAGAAAGGCCAAAATTAGAGATATGAAAAGATACTACTTAATTTAAGGACAGCACTTGACTTAAGAGGGACTTTCCTTAGCTTTTTAGCAATACTTCATAGCCAATTCTGATTGCAGGGCTTTGAGATTATGTACAGAGTTCGAAAAAGCCATCTTTTTTTTTTTATTATTTATTTATTTTGTGTGTGAGGAAGACTAGCCCTGAGCTAACATCCGATGCCCATCCTCCTCTTTTTTTTATTTTCCTCTGAGGAAGATTGGCCTTGGGCTAACATCCGTGCCCATCTTCCTCCACTTTATATGGGACGCCGCCACAGCATGGCTTGACAAGCAGTGCATCAGTGCCCGCCCAGGATCGGAACCTGCAAACCCTGGACTGCCGAAGTGAAGCCCGTGCACTTAACAGCTTGCGCCACCAGGCCGGCCCTCGAAAAAGCCATCTTTATTGGGCATCCACAGTCTTCTTGGTATTGGAAAGAGAACATCTATTACTCGAGGTCAAGAAACTTCAGGAAAAGTCTTAGCTCTACCACTATCTAGGAGTGAGGACTTTGAGTTTTAGTTTCTTTTTTTCTAAGATGAGGATAAATATAGCCATGTCTCATGTCTGTATAAATGTCAAAATCAAAATAGAACAATGCATGTGAAGTAAACTGTATGAGTGTTCCACAATTGTAAGAAGTTAATTGTGCAGATGGGGGAACTGAGGCAGAGAGTTGAGTGTCTTATGTTAGGTTCCCCCAGATTAAAGAGGTGTCTCTGTGCACTGTAGAACCATGGAGTCTGAGCTGGAGTGGGGCAGAGGGAGTCTCCCCCAGTGCCACCATTAAAGAGAATGGGAGTATAATTAAACTATGCTCACTTTTATCCTTACCATTGCCAGTCACTAAGCCCTATTGCTTCCATCCCTACCCCCAATATCCTTCTCTAATTCTCCATTATCATTGCCTTCATTCACCTCTTCAACTTCTACCTGCTGGCTCACTTGACCACTAAACAAATGGAGTAGGTACCATGCCCCAGGCACAGTGTTAGCCATTGGAAAAGTAAAGATGAATGAAATTTGATTCTAGTTTTCCGAGAGTTCACAGTCTTTTTTTAAAAGGCAGTCTTACATCCATCGGGATAACTAGAATCAAAAGCCAGATAATAAAATTGTGGCCAAGATGTGGAGGAATTGGAAGCCCCGTATACTGCTGGTGGGAATTAAAATGGTGCAACCACTTTGAAAGGAAGTCCAGAAGCTCCTCAAATGATTACATGTAGAGTTACCATGTGACCCAGTAACTTCACTCCTAAATATATACTCAAGAATTAAAAATATATGTCCACACAAAAACTTGTACATGAACGTTTATGGTAAAAGTACTCATAATTGCCAAAAAATGGAAACCACCCAAGAGTCCATCAACAGATGAATGGATAAACATGATATGGTATATCCACAAAGTGGAATATTATTCACCCATTAAAAGAAAGGAAGTACATTAAAAGAAAGGGTACATGCTAACGTTTGGATGAATTTTGAAAATATTATACTAAGTGAAAGAAGCCAGTCACAAAGTCCACGTAGTATATGATTCCATTCGTATAAAAGTCCAGAATAGGGAAATCAGTAGAGACAGAAAGTAGATTAGTGATTGCTTAGGGCTGAGAGTGGGGACAGGGGTTGGGAAGGTAGGAGGAGGTGACAGCTAAAAGGTATAGAGCTTCTTTTTAAGATGATGAAAATGTTCTAAAAATGATTGTGATGATGGTTACACATACCTGTGAATATACTAAAAACCACTGAAACTGTACTCTTCAAATGGGTGAATTGTATGGTATGTGAATTATATCTTAATAAAACTGTTTTTAGAAAAGCAGGTTCAAGTAAGTGCTGTAAAGAATTTTAATTGCCACGATTAAAGCATAGAGTCCATCAGGGACAGCAAGGAGGGAATTCAACTTGGAGATCGGGGAAGACTTTATAGAAAAGTGATGATACAGCCAAGACTTGAAATATGAGTGGTTGTTTATTGTCCCCAGTGATCTTCCTCCAATCCATTAGCTATACTGCTGCCACGGTGATATTTGAAAAATTAAAATCTGCTCATGTTAGAGAGGGGCACACCGGGGTCTTATAAGGCACTACTTATGTTCTATTTCTTTCTGTGGGTAGAGGGTACATGAGTGTTATTTTTCTGTATATAAAGATTATATATATTCATTGGAATAGATGATACATTGTAAAATGAAAAATTCTCATTATATTACCACTCTGCCTAAAGTCACTCAATAGCTCCACACCACCAACATAGAAGAGATTCAGCTGCTTGGTACACCCTGGACTTGTTCGGCATCGCATCTTCAGCTACTTGCCCAGTGCCTGCACAAGTAAGCCTAGAGTTTTAGGTTGTTTCAGAGCCTGGGACTATGACTCGGGTGCAGGCAGTTTATTTGGGAGGTGATCCCAGGAAGCAAGAGTGAGTGAGGGGCAAGCTGGGAGGAAAGGCCGATAGAAGGGTGCATTCTTAAGGTTGCTACTGTAGACAATGGGGCTTTAGCTCCACCAACATCTCTGAAAAGCATATAGAATGCCTCCCAGAGTTGTCTACCTGAAGGACAGGCGGCTGGAGCATGCCTGCTTCTGTACCCTATGGCCACTAACTAAAGGACAGGCCAAACAGAATCCCAAGGGATCAGAGAAGGCCCTGAGTCAGAAAACATAGAGTAGGAAGATGTGGTGCACATTTGAGGCGGGGGGCCACCAGCTGTGGATGAGCCCGAGCTTTCACAGTTTCCCACCATAGCTGTGGCAGAGATTAGAAGCGCACCAGTAGAGATGTGCCTTGGAACACCAAAGGCTTCTGCTATATACTTGTTTCCTCAATGAATGAATTGCCCCATTTTCTCTACACACACATTTGCTCCAACTATACTTAACTACTTGTGGTTCCCTGAAAATGAAAATACTATGCTTTTCCTCCCCATATCTCTGTTTCTACAGATTCTAATCATTTGCATGTTTCTCTCCTATTAGGCTAGCACAGTATCTGGAAGATGGTAAGGATTCAGTAAATATTAAAAGAAGGGCTGAATGAGTTTCATGGCTGTTAAATATTTCAGGTTTTCTAGACAAGAGGAGCAGTAGTTTTCAAAGTTTTGGTCTCAAGATGCCTCTACCCTCTTAAAAATTATCGAAGACCCCAAAGAGCTTTTGTTTATGTGAATTTTATCTATCAAAAGAAGATAGAAGAAATAAGCTGTGATATATTAAAAATATGTCTTAAAAACATTACATGTTAGTACAAATCACATATTTTTATGAAAAATAGCTATATATAGTGACAAATTTGGCATTGTTCTACATTTTTGCAAATGTCTTTCATGTTTGGCTTAATAGAAGACAGCTGGATTCTCCTATCTGCGTGCTCATCAATCTGATGTGATGTTGTTTGGGTTGAAGTGTATGAATAAAATCCAGTTTCACACAGATGTGCAGTTGGAAAAGGAAGGTGTATTTTGATAGCCTTTTTAGGTAATTTGAATACTCATTGAAACTATGCCAAAACTCATTGAAAAGTAATTTCTTGAGGATTGGCTGCAATGTGGAATAAGAAACCACTTTTAACATCATGCTTTGGTCATTTGGAAAGTATTGGTTCACTGGGTGATACAAATTTTCCAAATGTTCAGGCTTTATTATACAATTTCAAAAAGTCATATTTGGTAATATCATCACCTGTCTCATCAGAAAAGTCTTTAAGTATTAGGAAGCTGTCACGCCCACAATGGTGAATTCAAGTTTTCAAAAATTCTAACTTTCACTTGAAAGTTCAAATTTTACTACCAACAACAAATACTGTGAGTTGTTTTTCTTAAAGCGATAGGTTTATTTTATTCGGTTTTTGGAGAAATTGTCTGCCTTATGTCCAAGTCTGAATAACCAGAGTCTGTCAGTCATTCTTTCAAGTAAAAATGGTGTTCCATGTACTCAAAAGTCTAGATTTAGTAAAGCTAATACATTTTACTGCTTCTTTAAGGGCATCGTTAAGTGAAACTGACACTTTCTCTTTTTACTGTTGTGTGTGGTGTTGAAGAACACAATGGCAAATAAAAAGTAGTTAGATCCCACTATCTTGATTCACACAGTTTTGTCCACTATATCTTTTGCACCATTAGTGCAAATGTCAACCCAGTAAAAATGCTCCCATAATGTCTTGGCATTATTATGAGAGTTGCTTTGGCCTCGGGGAACCCCAGACTCTCCAGGACCCCCAAAAATCCACAAACCATGCTTTGGGAACTGCCGAAGTAGAGTTCTAGTGTGTCATAAATTATCTGCATCCTTGAAAAGAATTTCAAGAGTTTATTAAGTTAGACACATTCCAATAGGATCAAAATCATGATCTAATACCACTTAATTACTGAGCCCATCCCAGCTGGGCCTCTTCATCAATTCTGGCCCATTTTGCTGCACCCAGACCTGTCAGTTAGGAGCTCAGCTTATTATCTGACATACACAGTGTCCAACAAGAGGGACCCAAAACGACAAACGAAAATAATCAGGAAGGAGAAGCAGAAGGTCTTTTGTAATTCTAGAACACACAGCTTCATTGTCAATGGGTTCCAGAATCATCAGTTTGCAGTCAAGTTCTTCTTGAACAGCTCAGCTGGTTTTAGACGTCCAAAGAGAAATTAAGGAAAGGGGACTTTGGCCAGACTCAGATTTGAGTTCTAATCTATTCCTACGGACTGGATTGACATGCAGGCAGCAGGAATAAGAGCGACTCTAGAGGAGGATAAGGTCAACAGCCAGAGTTGAACTTTCTCCTTTTAATGCTTTCCTTGGAGTGTTGTGTGTTTTAAGGAAGAAAGGTCATACCTTTTAACAAGGACAGAAAGAGAGGAAAATACTTGATAGCAATTCAAATGAAAAATGCCCAACAGTTTTAGTTGACCGGTGCCTGGGCTGATTTTCAAGACTGAGTGGGTCATATGCTTGGGAAAGCCATCTGCTGTGTGCCCTACTTTCCCTTTGACTCATCTCTTACTGGACCATGACAGAACTGAAAGCTTCATCTCTAAGGCAAGTGCTAATAATATTCAGACTTTACATTTTAATAGAGCTTCATAGTTTACAACTAGTACCCTAACATTAGTTAGTCAACATTTGTTAGTCACCTAAGCTGTGCTAGGCATATGTATATTTATTAGTTCATTTAGTAGTAGTAATATTAAATTTATTGAGCATTTACTATGTATTAGATTTTGTACCAAGCACTATACATATATTTTTATCTTGTTTAAATATTTTCAACAACATTACAGGTAGGGCTATTAGTATTTCCAATTAATGATGAGAAATCTGGCCTCAGGAAATTTAAGTAACTTGCTCAACATCACACAATTAGAAAAAGGTCTATCTGATTAAAGTGAGGCTCTTAACCACTAGACTATTCTAGGTGGAACATGCCCAAAAAGAGTAGATAACATGGTTTGAAGTGTTCAAGCCTTTGGGAGAGAAGGAAATATTTATTGAGTCACAACTAAAGGCATTTTTTTCTTCATTATCAATTTTTGTTTTTTGGTGGTTATTGTCCTAATAACTAGAAGAAGAAAAGCGTGCCTCCTCTGTCAGGCTCTGTGGCAAGTTAGATGCCTGGGAGGGGCACTCACTCCCTGGGCCCTGAGCGCATCAATAGTTCATCGCTGATGTGCAAATGCTGCTACTGAGAGCTAAATGGCCGTCAAGCGAATGGGATTTAGGTCGTGGAGACTTTTTCAATGTAAAGCAAGGCCTGTGGGTTTGTCATCCACTCCTTGCTGGCTACAAATGAATGATGATGACATTACTTCCTGTTGCTGGGATGGCCATGTATCTTGGATGACTGCAGCCATTCACAGATCTTCCCCTGCAGGTAATCATGGTCCTTCAGGAGGGCGAGGTTGGGTTTTTTAGGTCACGAGAGAATGACGTCACTCTGTGGAGTACGAATGCTGGAATGGCCAGTTGGCTCGGTTACTCTCAGGCCTGTGTTAATGAGCTTGGCGTCAGGTTTCAATTCCCATAGGAACCAACTGACTTTATATAGAGAAAAGTCTGTGCCACTGATTTTATGCTCCCATAATCAGAGCCTTTCTTGCAGGTTGGCATGCGGGCATACCCTTTCCTGGGCACTAGGTGCCACTCAGAGAAGGCAGCCAGTAATGAAGGCAGAGGGATCCTTGTGATGGTGAAGGAGGTGTCCAAGGTGGCTGGACGTGACTAAAAATGTCTCAAAATGACTTGAGGTCTTCATTTATTTATCCAGACATTTATTATAGCTTAATCAATATTTGTTCAATGAATGAATAAATTTACTCTATTTTCCCCTAAAAATCTTTATGGCCATGATCTCTGTTCCGGATAAGAAGAGGGAAAAGCCTCAGAATTAAAAAGCGTCTTTTTCTTCATAGACCCTCAGACAGGATGGAGAGTAGAACAGGATCCATTGTAATGGAGTTAGCAATTAAAGGATCAAAAAACTCTATTTTTTCAGATTTCTGACTCAGACTTCTTATATTTCCTCTCAGGGATTTCTTGTCTTTGTTTTACTATCAGTAGATAATTAAATTCATCTTAAAAATTTCACCCTGTTTTACTGTAGTAAGAGAAACTAAAGAAAGAGGAGTTTGGCCATGCTCCATTAGAGTATTTAAGTTTGTGTCAGTTATTCCCAAGGACCAGATTTGGTGTGGACAGTAGGAATCAGAATGACTCCAAGGGCAAAGTGCAAGTCACAGGACAGAGGAAATGCTCTCCTTCCTGCTTTTCTCTGTGTGGAGTGATCTGCGTTCTCTTTTAAGGAGGAAAGACCATGCAAGGCTAAATGACCAGGAAGGACTCGCTAACAATTCAAATAAAAGATAATGTGGGGTTTCGGCTAACAAATTCAGTTAAGCTCACAATGTGATACAGCTGCTAACATTCCCAGGCTGCATCCAAAGAAATATAATGTTCAATACAGAAAGAAGTAGCCTTGCTGTTCCTTTTGCTGGCTGTCAGAAATGGCTGGCACTTACCCTGGCTCTGCCTGTTACTAACTGCGTGTGCTTAGGAAACTTACTTCACTTCTTTCAACTTTGCCTTCCTTGTCTGCAAAATGGGGATTTATGGTAATAACGCAAAGGATGGTTGTGATGAATAAACAAATAATACATGGTAAAAATTTAGCCTAGCACTTGGCCTAGAGCAAGAGTTCAAATGGCAGCCCCTACGGCCATTGTTTTGCTGCCAATATTACCACGGCTGCCTTGTACACTCTGGCTCTAAAGTGAAGGCCTTTAGGTTGCAAAGAAGAAAATATTATCTGCCTCACATACAGCAAATGGAGATTTTATTAAACCATTAATAATGGAGATTTATTAAACTATTATATGGAGCCTTTAAAAACCTGATGGGAAAACTGGATATCTGGGCACAATAAATGAGCAGTAACAAGCAACTTCGTGGGTCCAAGCAGCTGGATCTATTTTGGCAGGCATGTCCAGACACTTTCACCATTTTCAGTCTTGTAGTCACTCTGTTCAAGATCCAAATTCCAGCTTGGATCACATTGCCAGTGTAGATCCATCAGGGGAAAAGTAATTCCCCAGAAGAAATCTTGCACCATTACTTAAGAAGGCTTACTAGCTAAAAAGCCAACAAATGTCTAATACTTCTAATAAGATGTGTATCTTTGAACATTTAAATAAAATAATTTAGGTTATAATTGATATTTACTGCTGTGGGGAACTGATTAAACCACACTCTTAGGTCCCATTTATGTTCCGAGTTTGTTACTGATTTAAGGAGCCCAAGTAAAAAAAATCTGAGTCATGTAAATATTACAGTGGCCACTAGATGGCAGTCCTAAGAGTTAGGAATTATTTAAAAATAAATCAATAGCAAAAATTTCTTAAAATTTTCAGCACTTTAACATTTGTTAACTCATTAGCTTCACACAATAGTTCTGTGATCTTGAAATTATTATTCCAAGAGTTTGCATTTGAGGAAACCGATCCTCAGAGAAATTCACTGACTTGCCCTATGCCCAGAGTTGAGCAGTTTAGTCTACGTTCCGCGCCTTTTCTACTAACTTTGCTAGATTATTTATACTTAAAGAGTTTCAAAGACTCTAAAATTTCCAAGCTTAGAAACTGGAAAGGGCCTTTAAAATCATCTATATAATCTGTTCATTTTCCAAGCGAGGAAACAGAGTCCCAGAAAATTTAAGTAACTTACTCAAGGTCACACAGTTGGTTCATAGCCAAGTCTGGTGAACCCTGAGCCCTGCCTAGACCAGGGGCCTTTTTAACAAAACACACTTCCTTGTGCACCATGTTGCACCACAAGTACCCTCCCTTACCAGACTTCACTAATAAGATAATACCTGTGGAATTGAACCAGAGTCTTTAGTAAAGCCTTGTCTGAAAAACAAAGTTTGGCTAAAATTCCCATCCTAAGGATGACCACGAACTCCTTAGCCATCTCCAGTGACAAATAAAACCAGATCCTACCTGTATTTGGCATTGTGGTTCACCTCTTCTGGCTGTAGGACAGCTGCTGTAATGAAAGGTGTCTTTTGTGGCTTGCCTGCTAAATGTTATGCTCTCAAGTCGTGAATTGGGTAGTATATTATGAAAGATAGCCCAGATAAATAAAAGAAACATCCATGCTGCCAAAGAGGAGCTGAGACCTACAGCATCCAGGGAAGATCTATGGTCACCTCAGGAACAATTGGCAATATTGTCACCATTCATTATGGAAATGGTCTTGAGTTAATGGCCAACCCAGAGGATATTGTTTACACTGACAAAGAGTTTCACTCCTGCTGTTCTCTTCATCCCCTCCACCCCTGTCCAACATGTACAAACCCTGAGAATTACAACCCACTCACCTTGGTCCATTTTTTTAGTCCAATGTATAATGAGACTTTCAACATTCCTAAGTGTCATTCCTCTAGGTGCTCTGGTTCTGCATTAAAAGCGTTCTTTCCAGCCTTGCACCATAAAACCTTTAACAAATAAAACATTCAGCTAATCATCTGGAAAATTTTTGTTTTATGTAGCAAAAGGCAACATGATGTTGTAGAAAGAGCTCATGAGGTAGACGACCTTGTTGTGAGAACTACGTTGACTGCTCATCGGTAGGGGGTTTTTTGTTGGATTTTGTTGGTTTTTTGTGTTAGGTTTCCTAATTTTCTGAGGTTCAATGTACTTACTTATAAAAATTGGGTAATAATGTCTGCCTCACATGGTATTGGTTGGGACTATTTGTTTCCAAGTAATAGAAACCATCTTAAGTTTTATTAAGCAAAAATTAGGGGTTGATTGAGGAAACAAGGATGTATCACAACCCAGGAAAGAAGCAAGACCTCAGGAAGGGCTAAAACTAGAAAATGGAAATAAAACCTTTTCCTCAATCTCTATCTTTTGTCTCTTCATCTTCTTCAATCTCTACTTTGTGGCAACCAACTGTCTCTGCCTCTCTGTCCACACAGCAGGAGGCCATGCGGAAAAGTGGCTAAAAGTGGTGGAAGGCATGTTACAAAAGCTCTCTAGGAGTAATTTTTCAACATTGGTAGAATGGATCTATTAATAGTTGTCTCTCTCTTTAAAGATTAAATAAGTTAATATATATAAAGTGCTTAGTAAAGCCCTAACATACAGTAAGCATTGAATAAATATAGCTGTTATTACTACAGGCCCACAAGCCCTTATCCTCAATTTTAAATCCAAAGAGCTCTGAAAATTGAGCTTTTTTTGTAAGTTTTTTGAAAAATTATTTGATTTCAAAACATGACCTAAATTGAGTTGATGCAATCAAAGTCTTTATTAAATTCCACTTAGTGTGAATATGCTTATGTTTTGCTATAGAAATGGTAGTGTGTTTGGTTATGGTGTGTTGCTCAGAACCCACTGGGAAATATATGGTATATGCACCTGATCTTTCTAAAATTCAAAAATTCTGAATTCTGAAAGAGATCTGGTCCCAAGGGTTTTGGATAAGGATTTGGGGGCTTGTTTATAGTAAAACTATAGTCATAGTATAGTCATTATAGTCATAGTAGACTAAAAATTTTAATTATGACCTGAGCCCTTGGATGGTAATGCCTGTGGAATGTTAGAGTCAATGTTTGAACATCATTAGGATAGCAGACTTTCTCACTGATTCTCAGTCTTAAATGATTCTAAGTGTCCTTTCCTGGCAACTGAAGGTCATTTTATTTCTTTAACAACAGCAACAAAAACAATGAAACTATAGCCAGTGTATTAGCTGACTGCCGTAACAAAATACCATAGACTTGCTGGCTTAACCAACAGAAATTTATTTTCTCACAGTTCTGGAGGCTGAAAGTCTGAGATCAGGGGGTCAACATGGTCGGGTTCTGGTGAGGACTCTTCCTGGCTTGCAGAGAGCCGGCCTTCTAGCTGCCTGCTGACATGACCTCTTCTTTGTGCCCATGTGGTGAAAGAAAGAGAGCAAGTTCTCTGGTGTCTCTTCTTATAAGGACACGAATCCCATTATGGGGCCCCACCCTAACCCTAATTACCTCTCAAAGGCCTCATCTCCAAATACCACCATATTAGGGGCGAGGGCTTCAACATGTGAATTTGGAAGGGTACAAACATTCAGTCCATAACAGCCAGTTATTTAAATATTCAATGATGAGGTACATGATATTTATTCATTCACTTATTCATTCATTCATTTATTCATTAAGCCTTTTAATTGAGTACCTACTATGCCCACACACTTCGACTTGTATAAGGTCGAGGAAGGCAGATGTGGTCACTACTACCGTGTTGCCAGTGACATACAGTTTGCTTCCTTTTTCTCCAAGTCCCTACTGGGAAGCACACAAAGGAAAGTAGTTACAAAGAATAAGTGTCAGTTTGTGGTTTCCTACAGGGAGCTCTTTCCTGCCGTTGGACAGTGGACTCTCAAGTTTTTGTGGCTCTACTTCAGCAACAACAGGATGGACACGTGACTGCTTCTTACATGCCCTGCCATCTGACTCACTCCTGGAAATCTTCGAAGGCCATGTCTCTGATAAAGGGAACCACCCAGAAGGTATTGTGGCCTAATTGTGTCTGTTTGTTGCAATGCAATGTCCTTAGCCTCCCAAGGGCTCTGCCTCAGAGCCTTGCCTACACAGCCAACTCCACTTGGCAAGCGATGCCTCTAACAAAGCAATGACCTTGGCCCCATTAATGTGCTTGCCTCGAGGTCTGTTGTGTTCCTCCTTTCGTTCCATGGGGCTCAAATTCTTTGGTTTTCCAGGGCTCAGTGTACTCAAGATGGAGTCAAGAGACCCTAACTTCCCTGTCATAAATAAGCACTGCTCCAAAGGGCTTGCAGTGAACTTGGACACTATTCTTTTCTAGATATTATTTTCCCTATCTATAAAGTGAGGAGGTTGGCTAAGACAGTGGTTTCAAACTTTGTACCAGCAGCAGAATCATTTGTACCAAAGAAAGCTTATATAGGAACACAATATGCTTCACAGTCTAGTAATAATTACTACTTGTAGTTCCCCAAACACTGTCATGCCTGGTACTTTTGCACATGCTGTTTTCTTTGCAAGGAATGTCCCTGCACGACATTCTTTAAAACCAGCTCAACCATCACCTGCTCTTTGAAGCCTTTCCTGACTCTCCAGTATTCTTCCAAAGTGTTACTCACTCACTCATTTGCTCATTAATTAATTCAGAGATGTAAATTTAATTTCTATCTTACATTAGGTGCTGTGCTAGAATACAGAGCTGAATTACAGCCTAGTCTTAAGATCTTTAAATCCTAGCATTTAAAGATTCACAATCCACGAGGGGGATATATCAGTCAGGGTCCTGGTATAGAAACATGTGGCCCACTCAAAGGGAAAAATTGAGGATAGTCTAATAAAGGGTCTATTTACAAAGGTGAGAGCGGAGGTGAAGGAAGCCAACAAGGGATGGGAAATGAGCCAAGAGGGGGAGCCTGAGACAGACAGAGGAAGAGAATGGAACTCAGAGACAACAACAGCAGCTACAGGAAAAAGCCTTCCTACAAAAGCTGTGGGCTTGGGGAAAGGAGGCCTGAGGGAGAGAGGCTGGGGAATGAATACCTGGCCCTCACTTTCCCCCAAGCCTCCAAACCTCTGACAGCGCCTCCTACTGGCCAAACCCTCCCAGAAGGCAAGACAGGTTTGGGGCTGCCCATAAAAGTCAGCCCCCCAAGACCCAGCAGATTTATTTTACAGATAAAGAAACTAAGGCACCAAGATGTTAAGCACTTGGCCAGGATCACCCTGCTGGTAAGTCTAGAGGTGGAATATGAACCCAGGCAGCCTCAGACCAGAGGCCTCCATCTTACACTTGAAGTTCTCACTCTATGATAGAATAAAAATAAAGTGACAGTACAAAGAAGATGATCAGCTCTGCTTGAGTAGGCTCTGAAGGATATGTAGAACTTTGCCAGACATATTAAAGATAGGGCTGGGGAGGGAGAGGAAGGAAGTGGATTCATAGCCAGGAGAGCAGGGCATGCAAAGACATATGTTTATGCCAACATTGGTAGGGTTAAAAGAGGATGATTTTGACCAAGCATAAGGAGGAGTTTGGATGTGTGTGAAAATTGAACCTGAAGAAGTGGCTATAGGTCAGATCATGGAGGGTCTTGGATGTTATTCAAAGTAGTTTGGGCTTGATCCTATAGACAAGGGAAGATCTCCAAGGTTTATAAGCAGGGAAATAACATAAGCAGATTTGCCTTGTAGAAACATCACTCTTGTGGCAGTGTAGCAAATGCACCTGGAGGCAAGATAGAGGGCAAGAGACCAGTTAGGAGAATACTACAGCATCCCAGGAAAAAGATGACAAGGATGTTACTTAAGGCAGTAGCAATGGGGAAGGAGAGTTAGAAAGTGATTCTAGAGGGATTTAGGAGGGAGAAATATGGGGCTTAATGATCAGGTGGATGTGGGAGCTGAAAGAAAGGAAGGAGGAACCCAGGACAACTCTCAGGTTTCTGACTTGCAGAATTTCTATGTTGTATAGATGCCTCTATTTCTATTATTTTATTTCTGCTTCAATTATTCTTATAGGGCATTTATTGAGTGCCTTCTCAATAGATTATTTGACCCAATAAATTTGAGCCAAAATCTATGCTAGATGCTGCGGATAGAGAGATGAGTTAGACAGAATGTTTTCCCTAGTTAAGGAGACAGACACATATGTAGACAATTTCAACACAATGTAATAAATGTTATCATAAAGATATGCACAGGAATCACTTTCTAGTGTAATTACTCATTTACACTACCTACAGCATTTCCTTTCATCTTTGGGTCCTCAGCATCATGGCCATTGCCTCTCACATAGCAGGGATTAATTAAGGATTAAATTGGGTTCGATTCTCAGAATAGTTCTGTTATGATCAGAACTGGTTTCCCAGAAGTCTTAGAGGGCTCATGTCTATCAGAGAACGAATAGTATATCCTAACCCCAAGACTGTATACACACTTGGCCTGTCATAGTTCATTAGTTCACGTCTATAAAAATGCCGAATGAAACAAAGCAAGGAAGGCAACAGCAGAGCCCACTTGACTTGGGAAGCCCCTCCCTGCTATTAGAATCAGTGATTTCAAAATATAAAGTTTGCAGACTCTTGTCAGAGAGCAAGCTCCACCCAGGCTGATGCAGAGTCTTTCCTTCCACTCTCACCCCCCAAAAATACACAATAAATCTTCTCAATTTAGTGCAAACATTAGTCAAAATTTCACGTAGTTTACTCTGCCCTCTCTAGCCCAAGTTAATGGAGTGAAGTTTTGCTCTGTAAATGTTGTGTTCCTCATTATAAGCTTCATAATATGTACTTAGTTCTAGTAATTTCTGCAGATCTTTATTTGAAACCAAAAAAAATACATGCTATTTATAGTCATCCCTCTCCCACCAAGTATCATCTAGTTTTAGTTATTGTAGAAAATTTTACTTGGGCTATCCCAAAATCAAGTTCTCCAAAATTTAACATAATGTTCATGCACCAAACTCTGGTTGATGCAAATTCACAGAAACACAAGGTGTTTCCTGCCTTCCTCAATAGATGAAACCTAATTCAGTAGTTCATTCTCACTTTGACTACTGGATTCAATAAAGAGTCTCATTCTTAAGTTCTTAACTGAGACAGTTTTGAAAATATGCAAACACATAAGTTAAGTGATTTTAGAGTTTCTAATGCTACATAACATATAGTTCTAAATTTTGGATATTTAAAACAATCATTTTTTTCTTTATGCTCATAGATTCTGTGGATCAGGAATTAGGATAGGGAATAGTGAGGATAGTTTGGAGATCAGGAGGCAAGACTCAAAGGCTGGGGTTGACCAGATGTCCGAGGGCTGGAATTATCTGAAGATGTGTTCACCTACATGTCTGGTGCCTGGGATCTGCTGACAAGAGTGTCTCCCCAAGCCTTGCCATGTAGCTTGACCTCCTTACAGCATGGCGGCCTCAGAGTAGATGGATGTCCTACATGGAACTCAAGAAACATGAGTGATCCAGCAGACAAGGAAGAATACACGTGGGCTCTTATGACCTTGCCTGGGAAGTCACAGTGTCCCTTCCACCATAGTCTATTGATTGAAGCTGTTATAACCCTGCTCAGATTCAAGAGCAGGAGAATTAGACCTCACATTTTGATGGGGAGAGGCAAAGTCTTATTGAAGAAGAGCACGTGTGATGGGAGACAACTCTGGATATTGCAACCTAACACCATTATTATGATTTAGTATAACTGGAATAAAATTTCCGTTCTCAAACATCACAATTTTCCAATACTAAAATTTGGGATGTTCAAACTCTCAGTGTCCTTATACAGTTGAAGGCATTGGGCTTATGGAGACGACTGTGTGCTTCCTAATTATCTTAGAAAAAGTTGTATAGTCATGTTCAGATGTATAGTAAATATTCAGTAAATGGTAAATGGTCAGGTCCAGCTATCTCCAAATGCCACTTTGGGGCAGAAATCAAGGATGAAAAGATGTTTTCAGAATAGTAGGTCACCTGCCTCAAAAAGTCTGGTCTATCATAGCACTGTTGTCTAGGCCTTATTTTTTAGATACTTTATAATCTATTTTACTGCTTTAATAACTTGATATTTTTGTTTGTTTGTTGTGTAGTCATTCCAACATTTTGCTTCATGCAAATGGAGTGCAGATGCCGTCTAGGTCAGAACACAACAGAGAAGCAGTTCCCGTCCTATGGGAAGATTGAAAACCCTTCTAGGGAGCTGGAAGAGCTAGAGAGAGGAAGTGGAGGGTGATAATTAGTCAGATGTGAGCATTCCCTGGACTTGGTGCTGAATCTGTGGGAGTGTGTAGTAAGAAATAACCAGAAAGTTCTAGGGAAATCCAGAGAAGAGAAGCTTTTCCTTACATTGCAGAAGTCTAGGAAAATTTCAAGCCTCTTAGGGAATTCCTTTGGTCGGAGAAAGATGGTGCCACATAGGAGGTAGTTCAGGATGACCGAGGAAGGCATCTACTCAGAAGGGCCTGAGGGCAGACTCACAGCTTCCTTCATATTCACAGAGTCAGTATTTCCAGGACCCCTAGGGACTGGGAAAGACCTAGAATGAGACTTAGAGACCATAAATAACAGGAACTCCAGGCCTCAGCCACAGCTGTGTCCATGATTTCCAAAGGGGTGATCACTCAGTGACCCTGCACAGGATACCCAGTGACCAGCAGAGATTTGTTTGCTGAGACATCACAAGTAGGCATCAGATAGTCCTCTCCCCATAGAACAAAATGATACTTGAGTACTACCCCTCACAACCACTTGCCCTCTCCCCCACTTCAGAATTATCAGTCTCCTGGAAAGGAACGCAGGAGAAGGGCTGGGAGTGGGGGGCAGAGAATCCAGACTTGACTATGCTTAACTTCTGCTATGGTCTGAATGTTGGTGACCCCCCAAATTCATATATTGAAACCTAACACCCAAGATGATGGTATTAGGAGCCTTTGGGAGGTGATTAGGTCATGAGAGCAGAGTCTTCATGAATGGGATTAGTCCCTTATAAATGCAGCCTAAGAAAGCTCCCTAGTGCCTTCCACCATGTGAGGAAACAGTGAACCAGGAAGAGGGCTTTCACCAGAAGGCAACCATGCTGGTGTCTTGATCTTTCAGAGCTTTGAGAAATTTCTATTGTTTATAAACTGTCCAGTCTGCCATATTTTGTTATAGCAGACCAAATGGACTAGGACAACATCCCTGAATTGATATTTATCCAGAACAGACTGAGTTTATCTTAAAGACCCTGTTTATACCAAAACATAATGAGATACCTTGAATGGACGAAGGTAATTTCTTTATTTGCCACCCAGCAGGAGCTGGGGTGGAGCAGGAGAAAGAGAGGCAAGAACTGGGTGAGATCACTTTTAAAATACAGAGCATTCCTTTTTTTGTAGGTTGGAATCGTAGTGGATACTTGTGATCAAGCTACAAGTAGTCAATTTTAATGATCTATTCATATAGCTCTTTCCCTCCTAGACGGCGAGCTCTTTGGGGGCAGGAATCTTTCTTGTGCATCTTTCTATCTCCAGGCCTGGCACAAAGGAGATGCTCTATAAATCCCTGGTGAAAGAATAAATGACCCATAGAGATACCAATCTAGAGACAGGGGGTCCCTTGTAGGTTACTCTTTTTTTGTGTAACTGGTGGGTAAACAGGGCAGATTTAGATAAGTCGCACAAGTCCCAAAGTTTGGAAATTCATTTCCCAGCACTCTTCTGGCCTTGCTGTGTGACTTCACCTTGAGTTATGAAACAGTTATATAATGGAGATCCCCAGCAGAGCACTGCACTTGAAGCTGCTTCTGTTTTGTTCAAACGAAACCCAGATTCCAGGTACATAATGACGGCACCCCAGAGCTATTATCAGTGTATATTGTGGTTTTAGTGTTGATAATGAGCATGTTCAGGTACATTCCCTTCCTCTCTCTGTTTTAATCTCAACAGCACTCTGGTTACAAAGCAGTGGGGCCAGCCTTATCTCTTCCTCTTCTGTCTGCTTTGGTTCTTTTCAGCGTGTTCTTGGGTCAAGGGTGAGATTCCATTGCTGGCTCTCAGCTGTAACTCACCTGGAACAAACCCTTCTTTGCTTCTCCTGTCCCCAATTGTGCTTTCAAAAAAGACAGGCTTTGGGACTACTCCATGTTCTGTCCTAGAAAATTTCTTTTCACTCAAGTCTGTAAAAGGAATGTTCAAAACGTGATAACTATATTCCTTTTGGTCACACCCCACCCAGCCATATGTTGTTGTTTTTCCAGCACACTTAGATTTTTTTGCAGGATGGCAATATGTTGTTTTTTTGGGTTGCCGCTTGTTTTGGAGTGCTTTTTTTTAGTCCTGTGGTCGTGAGAAATATGCCACGTTTCTGGGATCAGCCCCCTTGACCAGACCCCACATTTCATTTGAGTTGGCCAATGTCTGATTAAAAAATTTGAGGGCAAGGGAAGGTATTTCTCTCTCTTGTTCTGGGAGGTCTCCAGATACGGAAAAAGAAGGCAGTTAGCAAAGCACCACCATTTTTATTCCTAAAAGTGAAAGTGGTCTCCAGCCTAGCCCATTCCCAAGACACCGATAAAATATTTTTGTGTTTTTGTTACGTGTCTGAGTTCATGTTCATGCGCTAGCATGTGTGTATTTGTAGACAAAAACTTTCTTTTGTGTTTCACTATTTCAATTATTTTTCTGTTATTTCTATTCTTATGTATGCCCTTAAGTAGGACATATATTTTTCTCCTCTGTGCCTCTTATCCCTAGCTACCTGGAGAAATAATCATAATAGCACCATTTATTGAGACACTGGACATACATAATCTCTAGTTCTCACAACCCCTAGGAGACAGAAGGGCTAAGAGATCAATAACTTGTCCAGTCACAGAGCCACCAAGTGGCAGAGCCAGGAAAACACAGGTCTCACTGACTTCGCATGGCATTCGGTTTATCCAGTCAGACTGTCTCTCTTCCAGCCCCTGCCCTTAGCTCTGCCCAGTAAAACTAAATATCTCTTCTAGGACCAGCTCACCATAAAGCCTATCCTGATCCCCATCCACAGGGGACCTCTCTCCTTTGAACCTCCATGTAGATACTACCTCCATTTATAATCAGACATTTACATTTTTATCTTACCACCCACCATTTACATGATTGTCTTAACTTCCACAGTTGTACTGATAAGCACTTCAAACCCAGGGGTCTTGGTCTTGCTCATGGCTTTATCCTGCTAAGTGGGTAGTTATATGGCTTCTGGAGTCAGAGGAGCCTGAATCTGAATCCAGAGCAATTTGCTTTTCCACTCTAAGGTGCAGTTTCCTCATATGTAAATATGTAGTAACGCCGATTTATAGAGTTATTGGAAGGATCAAACAAAATAATTGCCTACAGATTGGGAGGTATACATCACTACCTTTAAATCCCCCAAATTTTAGGAAATTTATATGGTTCTCTAGGACTTTCATTTCTAGAACTGTCAATCTTTATCAATGCATTGCCTCCCAACATATTTATTCTCCAATATAAATCCTGGAACAGCACAGTGCACCTGGTTGTTCTGGTATCTGACCTGTTACTGTCTATATTGAAACTCGATGTGGGTAGATTTCATTCCGGCTGCAATACTCATGGGAAAGAAGAAGCATTTTCTGCTGGAAGTGGTTAGTTGTAAAATTTAGCTTATCCACTATGATTTCCTATGCCAGTCCTATACTAAATAATTATAACAATTATTTAATTAACCAACTATTATAACAACTATTGTTATAGTAGTTACAATATGTATTGAGTTTTATCTATGCAAGCTCTAAGCAGCTCTTTGTGGATTGTTTTAATCCTTACCATTCTGTGAAGATGACACTATTGTTATCCCCACTTTGCAGATGAGAAAACTGAGTCTTGAGACTTTAAACAACTTGCAGAAGTTTGAATGATTAGTTTGAGGCGGAGCCAGAATTTGAACACAGGTAGTCTGACATGTCCATTATGCAATATTGTCCCTTTTTAATATTTGTGGTAAAGTTGGATTCCTACCACAAGTCTTGGAGGTAGGTGAGATTAGTAGTATTTTGAGATGAGGAAACAGGCTGGGAGAGGCTAGGGGCTTGTCCAAACTTACTTGCCTGCAAAGTAAAACTGCAGGTTCTGAGCCAGACCCATGTGACTTGTGGGGCTCCAGTCTGGTGTCCTTTCTCCTCTGTCACGATGTGGATTCTTGGTAAAACGGAGGGACAGGAGGGCAGAAGGAAGAACTCACTTCATTATTCCCCAATCATATGATCAAAAACCAGTTGATGGTCTCTTTCCAGACCCTTATTAGAGATGGCAGAAACTCATTTATTTTCACTTCAATTTAACTGTCAGCCTTAAACTTCTGTGTCAAAGTCCTGAGGATGAAATTGTGAACTTCACAGACATACGGATACAAACACACACTTAGTCTTTGACTAAGACTTGACTTCGGTTTATGATATCCATGCTCCATGTCTTAAAAATATTTTTCATTTTCCTCTCTTTGAACAAGCTGTGAGCCCTACGGAGCATGTGGGTGCAATACTGGCTCTCGAGTTGCACTCTCTGTCACAGGCGGGTGTGACAGTTGCCCTTGTGGCCATTAGAATCACACCAGGAGTTCCAGACACCAACTTCCTGTTTATATCAGAAGATCTTACATAGTTCATCTGTGATTGTCTACTCTGCTGATACATTTTCTTTTTCCCTTGTAAAACAAAAAAAAACCTTCTCAGATTATTAACTGTGCATTCAGAGAAGCTATTTTGATATTTCCAGGCTGCCAGTGATGTTCTGGTTCTGCAGCCAGAGCAAGGCCCAGAGGGCTCCTCCTGACTGGCTCTCTCACGCACAGGAAGCAAAGCCCTGGCCATGAGCAGCACAAGTCCTGTGACACAGAAACTTTAAAGGGCAGAACTGGCCTTATATCTTGGTTCCGGCACAATCCTGGACTTTTATTTCCCCATTCCTCTGTAAATGATGTTTTCAGGGAAAAAATTGTCCTTTCCTATCCAGTTTCAATTTCACCTTTTGTAGTCTCACTCATCCTCCAGAGATCAGTAGAATACATAATGAGATGGAGAAAAATAGAGCAGGAAAGCAAAACAGAATTAGGGGTGGGAATAGGATTCAATTTTAATTAGAGTGAATTGAGGTGGACCTCACCGGGAAGGTGATATGTAAGCAAAAGCCAAAAGGAAGCAAAAAGCATAGGGAGGGGGTTGGCAATGAGGATAACTGGAGGATGAGTATCCCCGGCCAAGGAAAGGCAAATGTCCGGAGCGGGCAGGGCTAGCAGCATTGGAGCAGCAGCAGCCGGGGTGGTTAGAGTCGGGGGAGCAATGGCAGGGCTGCAGGAGTTGAGGGGAGAGAGGGGAGAGTCGGGTAAGAGGTGGGGCCAGATCCTGTAGAACATTGTTAAGAATTTAACTTTCCCTCTAAGTGAAATGGCAATTACTCTCCTAATATGGGTAGAGGGTTTGTTATTTACTAGTTAACAGCTTTGCAAGTAACCAGCATAGATAGTTACTTACCTCTTTGTTACAATTTGAGAAGTGTGCATATGCTACTCTGTTCAAGAGATCTCTCCACTGGTCCTTGGACAATAAGATCAGTATTCTTTGAGCCAAAGGCTTAGGTTCCAGTCTTATCTGTGTCATTACCGTTTGGGTGTCCTGGGGTAAATCTATTGTTGCTCAGTTTCCTTATCTGCAAAATAGGAGTCATGATCTTTCTAATTTATCACAGGGCATGTGGAGGAATAAGACAATGTTCCTGAAAATGCTTTGAAATACAAAGTATTATAAAAATATTATACTATTATTTTTTATACAGAAAAGTCTCCAGAGAACTGAAAATGCTATGCACAATTATCAAGACACGCAGATAAACCTTGGTTTATCAGATGGCATAGCTATTCACCTAGCTGAGTCCTTAAGGAATATCACCCAGAGAGCTGTGCTTTGGTGAAGTACAGTGAGAAATGATGCTAGAACACAAGGTCTGCTCAGAAGAACATCACAGAAGATGCATTTGTTTCCTAGGGCTGCTGTAACAAACTACCACTAACTGGGAGGCTTAAAATAACAGAAATGTATTCTCTCACATTTCTGAAGGCCAGAAGTCCAAAATCAAGGTGTCAGCAGAGCCATGCTATTTACAAAGGCTCTAGGGGAGATTTCTCCCTTGCCCCTTCCATCTTCTCCGGTGACTTCCAGCATTTCTTGGTTTGTGGTTGTATAACCCTAATCTCTGCCTCTGTCTTCACGTGACCTTCTCCTCTTCTCCCTGTGCATCTTTTATAAGGACACTCGCCATTGGATTTAAAGCCTACCCAGATAATCCAAGATGGTCTTATCCTGAGTTCCTGAACTATTTACATCTGCAGAGACCTTTTTCTGAGTAAGGTCATATTCACAAGCTCTACAGATCAGGATGTGAACGTATCATTTTGGGGGTCACCATTCAACCTGCTACAGGGGCATTCCTGGCAATAAAAGACAGCTTGGGGACAGGAGCCACTCATGATAGAAAAGCCATGTAAAGTAAGTAACTGGGCTCAAATCGGTATTTGGCTGCAATATATTCAGAATTGAAGAGTCAGTTCTAAAGCCTCTTTCTTCTACAAAACTCAAGCTTTCTCTCTCTCTCACCCAAAATGAAAAAAGTCAATAAACTATTCCGTCTCATCTAGTCCTCTGGTTCAGAGTAGCTGTTGACATGAATTTCTCCTTTACCTAAACTATAGAATCGCGGATGTTAGAGCTTGAAAGGACCATTGAAATGATTTAAGTCAACTTTGTCTTTTTAAACCCTAGTGATTTTTTCAAAGTCACACAGCGAGATGAGACCCTAGAATCTAGATTCTAGAACTTGTGCACATGCCTTCTTCACGACATGCTTTTCTGTTGGCCATTATTCCTTCCATCCCACCCCCTCCTCCTTTTGGTAGAGAAGGTAGGATTTACAGCACAACAAAGGAATGTTTCCCCTAATCCTTCTCTGATCTCTAATTCTTAACTCTTTTATATCTTTGATATAGGTGAGGGGGTTGAAAAGTCAGGTAAACATTTTTCAAATACCTCTTTGTAAATTTTGTTTATGTTTTAGATACCCTTTGGGATGCTGTTTCTGTTTTCTTTGACCTCAGCTAAGCTTTCTATTTTCACATCCTTTTATAAGTTCTGTCTTGGAGGTGTATAAAGGATGTTATAGGAACACACCAGAGGCAAATCTAATTCAGCCTTGTTGGGTTCAGGGAAAGCTGGATATGACCAGGAATTTACTATCTATGTGAGGCCTTAAGTGCTGAGGAGGAGTTATGCATGTGAATGGGGAACTGGTGTATGTTGGGGGAAGGCAGAGGAGAGAGAGGAGAGGAAGGCATTTCAGGCAGATGAAAAAACGTTTGCAAAGACCTAGAATGAGAAACTATACCATGCCTCTTTGGAAGTGGCATTGAAGTTTGGTGCAGCTGAAGTGTTGAGAGGTGTCGTGTGTGTGTGCGTGGAATGGGGACAAATAGAAGGAATTGTGGCAAAATGTGAGGTAAGAGAAGTAGGCAGAGGATAGAACATAAAGGATCATGCATGTCAGGCTAAGAAATTCGAGTTTTTCTTGAAGGCAATGGGAAGCTTTTGAAATGACAGGATCATATTTACATTCCAGAAAAATTTCTCTGGCTACATGTAATAAGGGGATTAGAGATGAAACAATGACAAAAAGAGGAAGGCTGTTTAAGGGTTTAATTACGGTAAAACAACGACAACTAATTGCATCAGGCACTGTAGACAGTGCTTTACTTTTATTGTCTCATGTAATCCTCACAAGAACCTTATAAGATGAGTACTATTACTCTTCCCATTATACACAGGAGAAAACTGAGGCTCAGAAGATTATGATCACCATGACCGTTATGTAGAAAATGGATTAGCTGGCGGGCAAAGTGGATTCAAGGAGATCAGTTAGGAGGATTTTTCAAAAGTCCAGGCAAGAGATGATAGTAGCCTGGACCAGGATATGAGAATGAAGATAAAGAGCGGTGAGCATATTTGAGAGATTTTAGAAGTAAAGCCAGTAGGATTTGATGACGGACTAAATTTTGGGAAATGAAAGAATCAAGGATTATTCTGAGGGCGTTGGTTTAACCAGATGGAACGGGGTACCACTCTGAGGTCACAAATAGTTGTGTAGAACAAAATAGGAGCTTGGCTTTAGAAATTTTGTGCTGTAGAGAGTCCAAACTTGTTTTTACCAACATGTGCTATTTATTCTGCGAACAAAAGTATACCATTCTTTTGTGTCCATTTTCTGCTTTGTGTTTAATAGAGGCATGTGTAGCTAGCTTCTTATGAGAGGTGTTGGAAGGTCTCACAGAATTTACTAGAGATGCATTTTTAAATGCTAAGCCTTACTAAGAAGTACAAAAAATGAAAATAGTGCTTCCTCCTGTTTACCATTTTTCTTTCATTCTGACTCTCTCTCTCTCTCTCTTTCTCTCTGTGCCTCTCTCTTTCTGACTCCAGTATGCACAGCACATGAGGTAAATCAATGATGAGTAATATGAACAATTGTAGCAACAAACTTCCACTTATGGATACTGAAGCTCTGAATATAACTAGGTTCTGGGTGACCCGTAAGTAACTTACCCTACATTCAATATGAAGAAAGAATTTTTTGAGGGCATGCCATTGATTTAACAGATGTTTATTGAGCTCCTGGTATGTGCCAGGCACTGGGCTACTTGACACATTCTCAGGCAGCAAGTCCATCATAAGCCAAGCTCAGCGGGCTGGTGAAAGAGTCAGGGCATGGCAATTAAAAACATTCAGCCAAGTGTGGCTATCTCCAGCTGCTCCTTTGCATCCTAATATTCACTTCTATCTCAAGCCATCCCCCAGTACACTGTTGTCACCTAGTGACCTATTTATCATTATATAAAAGTAGAATAAGTCTGAGTGAAAGAATAAAGTGACCTTTTTGCTTCCCCCTCCCTAGACAGGTGAAAGAGGACCTTGGCTAAGAATTTAATTGAGTCCTTATGAGGAGTAATCTTTAAGCTATATGTGGGTCATTGTGTAGCAAAGGAAGTGGATATTAAGTTCAATTATGGGGCATTTGAACTTACCTGAGTTCTAGATCCTTATATTGAACCACCTACTTTACACCTCCACTAGCTTATGAATAGGCATCTCAAACTCAACAACCTCAACAGAATTCTTGAATTCTCCCCACCTCACCACCACAGCAGCAGGGCAACATTTAACAGAGAGGATTGTGTGAGGAGTTCCAGACAATTACCAGCAGCAAAATAGATGGTGATCTAAGGCTAAACTGAGAAGACTAAGAGGAGTCCATGATTGTGAGGACAGGCACCAAGAAGCTCACATAGGAGAGACATGGCGGCAACCTCCAGGTTCCCAGTGCCTATTGGAGGATGCGGGGTATTGACAACAGAGTGATGTGGAAGCAGATCCTTGGCTACACTTGGCCTTCCTGTTCATCAGGTTTGACCTTTCAATCTCAACTTTCCCTCTCAAGCTCTACTTGGGTTTGTAAATATTTGCCTTCATTCGTCTTCAACAAGACCAGCTACATGATTTGCAGAACCCAGTGCAAAATGAAAATGCAGGGCACCTTGTTTAAAAGTCATTAATAACTTTAAGATGTTGATAGCAGAGCATTACACCAAGTTCAGGACCCTTCTAAGCATAGGGCCCAGTGGGACTGCACAGGTCACACACCCATGAAGCCCACTCTGGTCTGCTGCTTAGTCCTTCTCTGACTTTAGGGGACCAGCTCTGTGCAGCCAGAAAGGCACTAACCCTACCTCATCATTTTAGCTGTTTGTCTGAGACCCCTTCACCATCTCTTTCTTAGAGTCCTAACTATCTTAGTCATATAAAAATTTCATTAATATTCAACTTTCTATTGTGTTATCATCTTGAAAACTGAGAATAGATTTAGAAAAATTTTAAGTAGTTGTATTCATGCTGACATGAAACATGAGGAGCTGTTTCCACTCAACACCCTGAAGGGGGGAGAGTAATGAAGTAAGTCCTCCTAACGCACCAGATCTTTCACCCAACCTAGTCTCAGGACAGCCCACAAGCAGTCTGAGTTTCAGGTAGCTTCTCTACCCCACATTAAGTCCACAGGGCTTTGTTCTAAGAGCAGTTTCTTTCTCTATTTACTTATGGTGACTTTAGTCTAACACACCTATTGTTACCTGGAGATAAATGGGACTCCAATTATAGTCTTAAAGGTCCAGAGAGAACAACCCCTCAGAAATATTTGCTGACCTGACAGCACAAAGATGTCTTTAAAAATGCACTGCTTTAGAACTCAGAGAATATCTGAGGCCATCATCACAGAATGTTTCAGAAGATGGGAAAGACCCACAGATAAGCATGTACTCTCTCTCTCTCTACTATTCAAAGCTTCTTGAGATAGAGGCTCTTACGATCTCATTCATAGATTAAAAATCAATCTGCTTAAAGGCATACTGTTTTACTGCAAGCAACACTCTTGCAGAGAAAATTTCCCTTTGGCTTTCCACTTTTTTGACAAATAACACGCGTCTCAGACTTTCCTTTAGTCATAGCAAGACCACCCTGTCACTGGACATGTGGTTATTTCGTCCCTGTCTCTCTCCTCCTTATGCGTGTTCCAATCTACCCCTGGGCATTAAGGCAACATGACATAAGAATATAGTTTTTAAATTTGCATAAAATGAGAACTTCACAGATGGGCAGCACATGCTTCCCATAAGTCCAGTGTGAAAATGGCTCGATAGCACTTGTCGCTACACACATTCTTTTCACATTTCTGGCACACATACATCTTAAACAAACAGGAATTGCGACAAGCAAAACAGATGGGCAACAAAAAAAGTTTCCAAGGCACGCATCCCAAAATTCTTCCTTGAACATGATACTGTATCACTTGTCACAATAAATCTGAAAGTAGTTTGGATATTAACAGACAGTCTTTGCTGGAGGGGAAAGCTCAAGATATTCATTTCCACAACTCAGGAAGAAATGTTGGGAACACCTTTGCCTCTCCTAATTATAGGGAGACAGGTTCAAACCACCCTTCTGTATATCGAGTGGCCCACTAAGTGTGTAGCAAGCTTCCTTTGATGCCCTCTGCCTTTGTCCGTACCCAGAAATAGAAGTGGTGTAACTAGAGAGCAGGAGTGGACCAAAGCATGTTTCCTACTCCACACATTGTCAAGCATAGTTCTTGATTTGTTTATCTGAAGCCACACTCTATCCAGACACATGCACATCCCCAGTGAAGAATAAGACATAGTGCACTGACGAGGTTTGCGACATTAGCATCTAACTAAATTTTTCTTAAGAGTTACAGGCACCATTATAACCCTAGTCAAATCTCTGAAAGCACTTGGAAGGAAATGGAAAGAGCATTTGAGGAGAAGTTATGAAACCAGAGCTTTGGTTCTACCTTTATCACGGGTTACCTGAGTGAACTCAACAAGCCACTTAACCTCTCTGGACCTCCATTGTCACCTCTCTAGTTGGTCCACCAAAAGGTCCCATTTCCCACTACTATCCCTACAAGTTGTTACCTTAAACCTGAGGACTGAGGGGAATCTGGAATCAATATCTATTCAAAGTCACTACTAATGTTCTTGGCACTGATTTCTCTGGATGCTGGGTCAAGAGAGACTTCAGCACCTGTGTCAGGATCAGAGCTCCCCACTTGTTTGCTCCATGCCTTCACACAGTCATCTCCCCAGAATCACTCCTCTCTCCTCTTTTCCCCTCACCGGCCACCACGGCAGAAGGCAGCCTGCAGAGCCTAGAGAAGGCAATGATAATAGTCTCCAACCCATTTTCCAGATCTAGGATTTTTGGCTTTTGTGGGGCACCAGAATTTCAATCTAAATCTTAAAGTTTTCATGACAACCATTTTTCTTCCACCTTGAGAGCCACAGGCAATGATACACACTGTTTACTTCTCTAAGCAGAACAAGTGTTAGCCCAGGTCACAGCTTCTCCGTGTCCTCCAGGAAGTCTTACTTGTTGACTCAGAGGCTCATCCTGGGGAGCTTATCAAAATGGTCATATTTTCACCTCTAGAAATTGAAATGGCTAACTTTCTGAAAGGTAGTTTCTCTTAAAGTTTTTTAAAAATTAAAGTTACTTTACACTGGGCAGTTTGCTATATGTACTATGTTTAAAAGTTAAATAAATTTTAAAATCCCTAACTAATCATAGCTAACATTTATTGATGTTAGCATATATGATGTATCAGGCACTGAACCAAGTCCCTTACGTTAATTGACTCATTTAACCCTCTTAACAACTCTATG
Source organism: Ceratotherium simum simum (assembly GCF_057802395.1). Classification (NCBI taxonomy): domain Eukaryota; kingdom Metazoa; phylum Chordata; class Mammalia; order Perissodactyla; family Rhinocerotidae; genus Ceratotherium; species Ceratotherium simum. The sequence goes on along the minus strand of NC_141930.1, from coordinate 21,597,792 downwards.
AAATAGGTACAATTATTATCATCCTCATTTTACAGATAAAGATATTGAGGGACAGGAGGCTTAAGTAATTGCCCTTGGTCACACAGCGAGGAAGTGACAGAGCCATTTTCAATCCTGGGTAGCCTGTCTTAAAAATTAACATTCTAACTAGGTTTTGTGTGTTGTAATAGTTGTTTTGTTTTCATTGTTAGTCTCACTTTCTTTTTGCATGTGTTTATTACACGAAAAACCTTTCAAAGATTGAAATTGGTATATACTTTGTCTAATCATTTACCTTCTAACACAGTTGTAATAGTCTATGATGAAAATTGATATTGAGATTGAAATTTCTGAGATTCAACAACATTCTCGGTCATCAAAGTAAGATGTTCACTATAGTCTACTTAATAACAAAATGAATTATATGTTTTTAAAAATGGTCTATAATAAGAATTAAAAACAAAAGTAATTTCTAATTAACTTTTGTATAATGTTTATATAAGTACAATGTGTTTTATATTTTGACTAAAAATTTCCTTCTCGCAGCGCAATTTTGTTGTGCTTATGTCAAATGAGTTTGTACTGCTGTTGAGGGTGGGACGTGATATAAGAAGGCATCAGAAGTACATTGAGTGACAAAGGAAGCCAGCTTAGACAAACAACTTGTCATGGACAACCCACCTGGTGGGCAGTTTCCCAACAGATTGTCAGTAGTTAACCATGGAAATAATTAAATATCCTGAAAATAACATTTTCCCAAAACTGCAATTCTAAAGTCTGCATCACAATTAGAGCATTCAGATTTGTGGTATTTTCAACACTAAGTCATTTATTTAATCCATTAGATTAATTTTCTAAACTCCAAATTTACCCCAAAAAGTACTTGTGAGAAAATGTCAGTGTGACATCATGGTAGGCCACAGGGGACAAATTCCAATAATTCAGAAAGCCGTGGTGGAATCTTTTCTTCCTGTTTGCAGGAAAAGGCAAGCTCAGGGAGCCAAATCCCTCATCCAGATAATTAGCAACTATCCAATCTGTTAATTGAGGACATGTGTGCCAAACCTTCTTGGCAACCTCAGACAGACAGTTGTAGGGTGGTCGGTCAGTCAGTCGGAGCTATCGAGTGCCAGAGTGTGCTCGGCCCTACATTAAGAACTTCGCATTAAAGACAGTTTAGATGTGCTCTTTGACTTGGAAGAATAAATGTGCTAAATTGTTAGGAAATTGGCTGTTCTCGGTCCTGAATTTGGTAATGTGAAGAATAAAATGATTTCATTAACCCTCACTCTTTTTATGATCTTCAGTGAAAAAAATGACTCCCTTCTCTATTTTCACTGTAACTTGGGGGAGATTTTTAAGAATCAGGTGCTGCTATGTCTAAACACAGGTAAATAATCACAGGTGGATTGCTAATAGGAACAGGACGGAGCAGGGAAGGGAAGATGGCATTATTCACGATTGGGCCTTTCTGGAAGACTCATCTAGGTTTCTGGTATGTTTCTACAGACTTAGATGTAATCACTTTGGTCTCTTTCTACTGACCAGGCACGACCATCACATTCCTAATGCAGACATCTCCAACTAGAAAGACACCTTGGAGGGAAGAAAGACACCAGAACTAGGGAGAGAAGTAAGCCTGGGTGAGGAAAGATAAATGCCACCAGAAGTGTCTGGCAGACAAATTATGGACCAAAGTCAGTTTAGAGAACAAAAATTATCAAATTTTTGGTATTCCAGTGAAAATGTGGATATGTCTTGGCTGACACAAAAACCTTCTTTAGTGTTTGGAGAGTGATGTTGCTCCCATGAACAAAATTCCCATTGCTTGGTTTAAAATGTTTTTCTAAGAGTTGGAGATCAACTAGCTCAGTTTGATTTGAACTCATGATGGAAAAGAATGCACAGGAATTAAAAATGTGAAGGAAAGTTTCGGGTCAAAAATGAGCTAAACAAGAACAGAATTCCTGCCTGACAATTGTGAAAAAAGCAACTCTATAACTCTGTGTACATTGGACAAAGACCCATTGTGAAGAAATGTGCATGAGAGCCTTTCAAAATTAAGGTCAGTTTTAGTGAGTTGCAACTTGGTAGTAAAACCATGTTTGTCAAACACGCGGAGAGTGAGTGAGACGCAGCCACAACTTATGTGCATGTGAATACCTCAACTGTAACACACTTGAAGGATTTTTAGTGTGTTGGTAACTACTTTACAGTTTTAAAAAAATAGTACTTGACATTTGGAAGTGAAATTATATGTGCAAAACATTAGTCAGATGGTGCTTCTTGCTTTGTGAATGAACTGTACGTAGTCTGTACAAATTAGATCCAAGGTTTAGCGCCATCAACTTTTCAGTCGGGGGCCCACAACTACACTCCCAGAGCACCTGATATTTTAACTGCATAAACTATCCAAATGGGTAAAATTGCTGATGACACATTGGTAATGAGAGACAGCTTACTAAACGAGAAACAGGGAAAATCCCTAGAGAGGAAAGTGACAATCTATACTGCAACAACCATTGCAGACGTGCCAGACCATGAGCTCCGACCCACACGTGTCCTCTACCTTGTTCACTGCGGTACTGCAACACACAGTAGGTGCACCATAAATGCTCACAGTCTCTGGAGTCAGAATGCATGCTCAACACCCCACAGTTTCATTTACAAGTTCTCAGACCCAGCTGGGTTACGAACCTCCCAGGCTTTGCTTTACACATCAGCACCTCCCTCACAGGGCTGCGGGAGGAAGGAACACATCACTCACCCTAGGGCCTAGAACACTGTGAGCTCCAATACATGGCTGCTTTTGTGATTAGGGTAATAATTTGGATTTGTATGAGTCCTTTGTTTGAAAGAATTCCAGATCTTTCACATATATAACCCTACCATTAGGGGAAAAATTGAGAGTTTTATTTCATTCTCAAAGCATAGAATTAAGGATATACTCTTTTTTTCTTTTTTTGGTTAAGAAATAGCCAATTTGGGGTTCAGAAAATGGGGTCCGATTGGAATTCTTCTTGAACATCAACACTTTGAAAACTCAGACTACAGTGACACTATGAAACGAGGCAACAGTGTCAATAATTTCTATCCACCTAAAATAATGGTGCTAACTCGCCCTTAAATTATACCTCACAACTAATTTTAGGCAGCAAATCATCAATTATTTATTGAGAAAATATGGACTTTACTAACAAGAGGGATGAGTTACAAAGTGTGGCTAGTCCAGCACATTCCCTCTCTTCTTTTCGTTGTTCTAAATCAGTGTCATGCTTTTTTCTTCTTTTTGCCAAAAACATTGTCATAGTACTTGATAAATGTGTAGTGAATAAATTAAGAAATACATTTTAGGCTGGCCCCGTGACTTAGTGGTTAAGTGCGCGCACTCCGATGCTGGCGGCCGGGGTTCAGATCCTGGGTTCGGATCCCAGGTGCGCACCGATGCATTGCTTCTCAGGCCATGCTGAGGCTGTGTCCCGCATACAGCAGCTAGAAGGATGTGCAACTATGACATACAACTATCTACTGGGGCTTTGGGGGAAAAATAAATTTAAAAAAAAATTAAAAAAAAAAAAAAAGAAATACATTTTACCTCAGTGAAATATTTTCCTAATTAACTTCTTTTTAAATTGCATTTAACAGATATTTATGGGGCACCTTCTAAGTCTAAATCTCTGTTCGAGATATTGTGTATGGTATAACACGATCCCTGCAGGACACTTGGTCTGGGCTCTTCTCACATACTTCAGGCTTCAAAATTGGCCTTGTAAGACCTGAATGGCCTTGTTGTCTTCAGAGACATGTTAGCACGTGGACAAGCAAACCTAAAGAGACACCAAATAGACATCCCACCATTTGGGGGCATGCTATGAGGTTATTGATGTCCACCACCCTCACATGGCAATCCATGAGAGCACAAACGTATATCATTACGAAACAAATTTGTTAACAAATTGGGCAGAAGTTCCTTTAGTGCTACTTGTAAAATATGAATATATGTTTACTTGTATATTATACATGATGAATCATCAATAATCCTAGCAAATTCTTGAACTAGTTTCTCAACTCATAAATGGGAATACTTTTAAGCAGTTTTAATGAATTTGTATTGTTTTAAAGAAAGTTTTATTAGTTTTCTAGAGCTGCCTTAACATAGTACTACCACAAACTGACGTGGCTTAAAACAACAGAAATTTATTATCTCACAGTTCTGGAGGCTAGAAGTCCAATCAGGGTGTTGATGGCGCCATGCTCCCTCTGAAACCTGTAGGGGAATCCTCCCGTGCCTCTTCCTAGCTGTGGGGGATTTATGGGAAATCTTCCGTGTTCCCGGGCTTGCAGCTGTATAATTCTAATCTCTTCCTTCATCATCACATAGCATTCTCCTTGTGTGCCTCTGTCTTCTCATGGCTATCTTCTTATAAGGACACCAGTCATGCTGATATAGGGGACCATCCCATTCCAGCATGACCTCATTTTATATAATTTCATTTGCAATGACCCTATTTCCAAAATAGGTCACTTTCTGAGGTTTTGGGGATTAGGACTTCAACATACCTTTTTTAGGGTGGATGTGATTCAACCCATAACAAAAGTAAACATTGAAACAGATCTACATGTGTTGCAAAGTCAAATAGAAATAGTAGAATGCCTTTAACTCTACAGGCTGTTCAGCTATTTGATCAAAGTGTTTAAATTTCTCTGGATGTTTCTTTTTTTAGTTTTTTTTTGTTTCTTTTTTGTTTTTGTTTTTGGTGAGGAAGATCAGCCCTGAGCTAATGTCCATGCCAATCCTCTTCTTTTTGCTGAGGAAGACCGGCCCTGAGCTAACATCTATTGCCAATCCTCCTCCTTTTTTTCCCTTGTTTTTTTTCCTCCCCAAAGCCCCAGTAGATATTTGTATGTCACAGTTGCACATCCTCCTAGTTGCTTACGTGGGACGTCGCCTCAGCATGGCAGAACAAGTGGTGCATCCGTGCGCACCTGGGATCCGAACCTGGGCCACCTGTAGCGGAGTGCGCTCACTTAACTGCTAAGCCACGGGGCAGCCCCTCTGGATGTTTCTTAAAGTATAAATTTTCCACAATAATTGTCAACGTCTCCAATCTGGAATCAGGAGTCGATCTGGGTAGAAAATGTTTCTAAGAAGCAGAAAATAATTTGGGGGCTCTCACATCTCCCAGAAAAAGTTATTTATGAAATTGTTAACTACAATGCTGTGTCGAGCCATATGTTTTTTTATTTGAATTGTGTTTTTTCATGGACCGCCTGATAGGCCTATCTTTTTGACATGATCTGGTAGGAAAACCCTGGGTGGCGATGAGGAGGGAATTTTTAGTTTAGTCCTTTCAAATCTATAGTTGGAGTTGAATGGGTATTTTATTTTTAGACTGTTTACTTTATTAATTTGGAGTGTTTGGGCTTGATTTGCATTCAGCCAGGGACGTTTTTGGGTGTGTTTCTTGTAAATATAAACGCTACAATGAAGATTTTTCACTGAAAAATGGTTAAAATACCAAGTAACTGAACAAAGAGAAAAGAAGCTTAAGAAAGGCATTTTTGTGAATAGAAAGATGATTTTATTTTCCATTTTCAGAGAAGAGCACCAGATTATTGTTTTCTTCTCAGGATCTGAAGAGGAGTGGATCAGAAAGTTCACTGTGTGCTTACTTAATGTGCTTTCCTATTGAACATTACCATGGAAAGGAGGCTGCAAGTCTGAAAAAAATAGCAAAACCTGTGCGATTGACTATTCCCTGCCTGACACTTAGTGGTAACTTGGGAGAACTGCAGCTTCTGACCTGTGGGAGAGCGTGGGAAAAAACCCATGAAGGAAAATATATCTTTGGAGTTTATTGTTCTCTGCATTCATGTGATCACCGAGAACTGACTCTAGAAAGTTGAAAGGCAGACTGTGGTAATCAAGCCTGGAAAATTCCCTATAACACTCTCACAGAGACTTTCAAAAGGAGGAGGAGAACGAAGAATATGTTTTCACATTTGCTCTTTGAATATCACTTTGCTTTTCTCATCTGTTTATTTTATAGACAAAATAATGGAAATCAATGTAGAGCTGTGCAATGAGAAAAAAAATCAGGGTAAGAACTTAGAAAGCAAGCAAACAAACAACAACATAAAAACTAGATGGGATTGTAAATTGGTACCACCTTTGTGGAGGCCTATCCAGCGATCTGTATGAAAATGTTTTTATTTTGTTTTTGTTTTGTTTTTTGGTGAGGGAGATTAGCCATGAGTTAACATCTGTTGCCAATCTTCCTCTTTTTGCTGAAGATTGGCCCTGAGCTAATATCGGTGCCTATTTTCCTCTATTTTGTATATGGGATGCCGCCACAACATGGCTTGATGAGCGGTGCACAGGTCCGCGCCCAGGATCCGAACCTGCCAACCCTGGGCCAGCGAAGCAGAGCATACAAACTTAACCACTACACCACTGGGCTAGCCCCATGAAAATGTTTTTTTGAGAATTGCCTCCTGGCTTGTTTTGGACTGAATGGTTGTGCCTGCCTCCACCCCCCAAATTCACATATTGAAACCTAATCCCCAGTGTGAGGGTATTTGGAGGCAGGCCTTTGGGAGGCGATTAGGTTATGAAGGTGGAGCCCTTGTGAATGGGATTACTGCCTTTATAAGAAGAGATCAAAGAGCTAGCTCGCTCTCTTTCTGCCATGTGAAGGTACAAAGGGAAGTTGGCAGTCTACAACCTGGAAGACGGTTCTCACCAGAACTCTGATCTCAGATTTCCAGGCTCGAGAACTGTGAGAAATAAATTTCTGCTGTTTATAAGCCACCCAGTCTGTGGTACTTTGTTATAGCAGCCCAAGGTGACTAAGATACTGCTCATTCAGAAATTCTACTTCTGTGACTTTATCCTAATGAAATAATTATTCATCTATTTAAAGATTTAAGGATTTGTATATAAAGATGTTCATTATCTCACTATTTATTAGTAAAAATTGGGGAAAAAACCAAAAATGTCCAATACTAGAGATAAGAAATGATGCAATTTTCATTATCATTAATATTATTAAAATAATATTATATGAGAATAGTTGATAACATAGAAAATCATATACTTTTTTAAAAATTTGATTACAAAAAATACAATCAAAATTTTGTAAGAAAATATACTCGTAATATAGACAGAAAAAAAGGCTAAGATGATATAAATTAAATATTAACAATGGTTATTTCTAGAGAGTGAGATTAAATTGCCATGATGAACATGAATTCTTTTGTAAATAGGAGAAATAGCCAATAAAAGATAGTTTTTGAAAACAACAGGACTTTAAAGTAGAAGAATCACTACCAAAGGTAGTGACAATTGGATGGACAGGAGAAACAAGTTATTAAAACATGAATTTACAAACTCGTAAGGGTCCTGAGTTCAAACGCAAAAAGAGGAAATACAGCAGATAATCGTCAATTATCTAGGATTTGGAGGGCCGGTGAGGAAACGGGAAACACGAGGACGTGTGTGATGAAGCCACATCATCTTTCAACTAGGTTGACTGTTGAAGCTACTTCTTCCATTTGGTCTTTAATAGGAACTCCTAACAAGTGGCCTGGGAGTCCTATCTCTGTGTAACTCGGGACATGTTTCTTAGGTATTCTGAAATTTACTAAACAAATCTGAGATGTAGGAAACAATCATAATTTCTCCCACTACCTCATAGGGTTATGATGAGGATCAGATAAGCTAGTAAAAGTGATAAATGTATTATAAGCTTTAAATTACTGTCCAAATGGAAGATGATAATGTGGCCTTTTCATTTTCACTCTTTTACCTTAGTGCAGATGATCATGGCAGGAAAATCCAGGGGTTTGCTTGTATTATTGACACACTGTACAAACACGCCTGAATGAAAGAGCAACTAAGAACACCACATGGAGCATACTATTACATGAGATTCCCCACCCCTCATTTTCTCAGTTTAGGCTGAGAAGTGACAGATCTTGCTTCCCAATCTAGAGAGAAGTCCTAGGTGCACTGTGTAGGGCCTGTCAATCAATTATGCAGCCTTAGCCCCCACCCACCTCCAGGCTAGGAAAAGCCAAGATTCATAGACAGAGTGATGAGAGAGGACTTATTTGGAGAGGGTTATAGGAGTGCCGTGTTTCCTCACGACCCCAAGCCAAGTGTGTGTGCATGATCACAGCATCTCTTCCCCACTGAGGATTTTGAGAATTGACTCTAGGCTTATCTTCAGTAAGTCCTAGCTGTATGCTGGGCACACTCCCAAACACAAAACTTATTAGCTTATTAGTTGAACATTTGTATTAGTTTTTTAGTGATTACCTTAGAGATTACAATATGAATTAATTTATTACAGTCTACTTTCAATTAATAGCTTCACCAAGTTTCACCAACACCATTTTTTTGTATTCCAAAAACATACAAGAACTTTACAACAGTTTAACTTTATTTACCTCCTCCACTTTTTGGGTTATTTTTGACTTCTATCTATCTATCTATCTATCTATCTATCTATCTATCTATCTATCTATATCTTTCTAGCTAATCTATTCTGAATTCCACAAGACATTACTATTGTTTGAAATCATCAATATTTATTTATACTTATCTACACAATTACCTTTTCTAGTGCTCTTCATTCCTTCCCACGCACATCCATGTTTCCCATATGGGATTACATGCCTCTCACCTGAAAAAAATTGTTTCAGTATTTTTTTTTAGTATGGGTCTACTGGCAACTAATTCTCCTAGTTTTTGTTAATTTGAAAGTGTCTTTACTTTACTTTTATTTATTAAGAATATTTTCTCTTGGTATAGCTATTCCACTGTCTCCTAGCTTCCACCATTTCTATGGAAAAGTCAGCTGTAAGTTTTACTGTTGTTCCTTTGAAAATAACGTTCTTTCCACTCTCTGGCTGATTGTAAGATGTTCTGTCTTTGTCTTTGTCTTTTAGTAGTTTGACTCTGATGTAATTAGGTGTGGCTTTCTTCAACTGTTACTTCTGGATAATTCTCTCTCTTTGCTTCTGGGATTCTGATTACATGCATGTTAACGTTTTTCACAATATCCCACATGTATTTTATGCTCTCTACTGTATTTTTCATCCCTTTTCTTTCTGATGACCTCACTTTCCATTTTCTAATCCTCAGTTCTGCTCTAATTTTTAAATTAAACTCATTTATTAGATTCTTAATTTCAGTTATTGTGCATTTTAATTCTAGAATTTTCATTTTACTTTTAAAGGTTCCATGTCTCTTCTATAATTTTCCATCTTCTCTTCTATTTTCTTAATCATGTTAATCAAAGTTATTTTAAAATTCCTACATAATAACTCTAATATTTGACACACTCATGGGACTATTTTTATTGTCTGTTTTTTCTTTTGATATAGAATTATTTTGTCCTGTTGTTTTATTAGCATGACAAATAATTTTGTAGTAAATACCACACATTCCACATGAAAAATTACAGAAGGGCTGAATGATGTCCTCTTCCTACAAAGAGGGTTACACTTTCTTTGGCAGGAAGATAGAATATTAGAAGATCACCTTGATCTTGTCAAATGTTGTTTTTGGCTTTGCTAGTGGCTGCTCTATTTCAGTTTTGCCCTTATTCCTGTGGCACGGCCCTTGTGAGATCTCTACTGAAAGTTTGATGTGTCTGCCAGAGCCAATCCACGGGGGCAGGAATTGAACATCAAGCTGTCTCTCTAGTACCACGTAGCTACTGAAATATCTACTCAGTAATTTAGGATTTCAGTTGCTGTTTTCTGCTGGTTTGCTTGGAGTCTCCCTCTGCATAGTTCAAGGGGAAATTGGGAGCAGATTTTTTTTAGCTCAATTCTCTGTGGTTTTCTCCCCTCAAAGATTTTGCCCTTTCAGCTTTATCTGCTTTAGAAATCCTGAATTCAGATCTCTGTTGCTCAGCCCAATGGAACTGCTGCTTTCTGCTGAGACCTAACCCCCCATGTTGAAACTGAAAAATGTTTTTAGAGGGAAAAAAATAAACCCTGGAGTGAGTGTGGTACTTACCCCCGTTGCTTCCCTCCCCTCAGAAATCATAGCCTCACGTCCTTTCTGTCCTCTCCAATGCCTTTGTCTTCTCTAGCTTGTATAATTGTTTTCAGTGGAAGATTAGACCAATGTAGCCACTTAGTTATGGGAGGAAGCAAATGTCTCAAAGCAGAGGTACATTAAAACAGGAAAAGGACATCTGTCAGGAGTCCTGGGGGGAAGAAACAAATTTCCAGCTGGCAGGAAGGCTTCTTAGATCGTAGCAACTGCCACCAGTGTCATGCGACCCTAATATTTGGTGAATAATAATACTAGGTGAAGCCAAGAGCTTCAATTAAGGTTGGAAATAGATTGTTAATACATACACTGAATATGTACTGAAAGAGAGCAAATGAATCAGATCAGGAAAGAGAAAAGGACTTACAAGAGGTAGGGCATGGAGAAGGTCATAATAACGGGAAATGCAGTACTCTCCATTTTGGGGAGAAATGAAGATTAGGAAAGCTTCCGAGGGAGAAGTCAGGGTCTCAGCAAGAAGAGCAAGAAATGTGTTTTCAATGTTAGCACTTGAGAGAGCAACTTAGTCAAATCCCGCTTAGTTGCAAGTAACAAAAACAAACCTCTAACTAGTTTAAGCAAAAACATAAAATTTTTTAAAGGACGTGAGAGTATTGAACCAAGAACTTGAATGCTGATAGAAGCCCAAGCAGCTTGTGTGTGTGTGTGTGTGCAAGCGTGTGTGCACGCGCACATGCATGCGCGTGCACACACTCAACACAGCCATCTCTAATTCCCTAGTTTACATCTCTTCACTTCTGAGTGACTTTCAGAGACTACCACAGAGTGTATCTAAGTCCCAGTTCCAAATTCCCTGGAGACAGACTTTGAGTGCCCTTCCTCCGCCTGGTTCTTTTCCTAGTCCAACTACTCTTGGCTGACAGGCCAGTTCCCATGGGGCAGAAATGACACAATGCTGAGAGAAGGGCATTGAGGGCTGGGAAGAGAATAAAAATATGCCAGATTTGGGGAGCCCAAATGCATGCACCCTCTCCATTATAAAAGATGACTTAGAAGACAAGGTGATATATCCCTATATATAAAGAGATTTTTCTGGATGTACCTGAAGCAGTGCCAAACCAAAATCAAACAAACCAAGGCTACTCTGAGCAACTCAGAATGGCATATAATCCAAACGGGGTTGAGCCAGCTGATTTCAGAGAAGAGAAATAAAAAACATTTTCCTAAAATAAGATTTATAGCAGAGATTTCCAAAACCCTAACCAGTGGTGACATGCTGGAAAGTCAGAAAGGAGAGAAGTTTTGTTTTCTGCACCTTCCACCAGTCCTGTCACCCGGAGGCAGTGAGACCTTTAAAACTGTAAGATTTAGCAGTAATCCTCCAAACAATCCTATGAGATTGAAGTAGATATACGAGGAATAAGGTTTGGAAATAATTTTGCTATGTTGGTATAGGATCCATTGTACCTACATTTTTATTTCATTCAGTCATTCATTCATTCAATAAACATTTACTGAGTATCCACTATGTGCCAGACTCTATACTATGTGTTAGGGATAAGGTTACAAAGACATAGTGCCTGGCCTCCTAGAGCTGCCATATAGTTGGGTATCATAGGGTCCTTGTGTTGCAGATTTTCTTGCAACACTGGCCACTTCGCCTAGTTTACCCACTGGGATTTCTACCTCTGTTCTTGATAAATGTGTCAGTCCCTTGTTGGGACCAAAGTCTGAAACTGTCCCTCCTTTCCCCACAGCCCTCTCTTAGCAAGCTGGAGGATAATATCATAACTACCCAAAGCTTATATTGCACATGCTATGTGTCAGGCATTGTTATAAGTGTTCCACATATATAAACTCATTTAATTGTCACCACAATTTTATGAGGCAGTACTATTAATATCTACAACTTACAAAGGAAGAACATTGTTGCTCACTGGAGTTCTGCTTCAGATCACATGTACTGCCTGTAGCCACATGGGTATTCTCCTTAGGAATGTTCCTACTTTCTAGAAATGCTTGTTATTCTGCCCTATCCATGAAATCATACTCCCTTAGACACTGTCATTTGGTTGCTGGCCACCTTCAATAGTTGAGTCATTATTTGTAAACATGCTTGGGCCTCACTTGACCCATTGGGGTGGTTCCAGAATTTCCACAGCTAGATCATCTGAGTTAGGACAAATGTGTTAATTTTGGAAATTTTGTGTGACCTATGTTCCCTTTTCGAGGATTACAGAATCACCAATCCCAAAGGAAAATAACCCTAACCCTACCTTATACAACTGTATGAAGTTTAGACTCCTTCCCCAAATACTTCTAAGAATTCCTAAAGACTGATATCTCCAAACCCTAGTTGTCAATTATCACCCCTTCTCTGGACCATTGCTATATTTTCTTTCCTGATCTCTTCTTCCCACTTCCTCACCTAACCATACATTCAGATCCCAAGTATTTGATAAAAACTTTACTCAGTATTTTGAGACAGCACAAGGGAAATTGAAGCACAAAAAAGAAAAGCCTTTCTGTCCAGAGAAAGCCTTCAAGCAGAGTCACAGACACTTGCAGTGGGAAGCTGTTGGCCTGTATGAGGACACAAGTACCAGTGGGATATGCGTGGGGGGCCTGCAGCATCTGCCACACCAGGTACTAAGCATGCATTGCCTTTATTTTACTGATGAGGGTCTCAGAAGATACGGCATGTAGCCAAGGGTCACATAGCAACTAATTGGCAGAGCCAGAAATTGAATTCAGATCTACCTTAAAGCCCATTATCTTTTTTATTTTGCCAGGCTTCCTTCCCCACTCAAAAGGAATACACTGAGGGAATAAATTCCATGTTGTAGTTGATTTGAACGGAAGGAAACCTAGGAGAGGCACTGGTTGGTGGCAGCACAGAGGGAAGAATATTATCACTGCCTGAGCTCCAGAACCTGAGGGGGAGAAAGAAAGAGCATTCCGTTCACGAGTATAGCTGGCATGAAATGGGTTGGTTGAATAAATGAACAAATGAATAACGGTTACTAGATGTTTGGGTAAATAAATATCGCTGGCACTACAGTGGATCAGAAAAAACAACATTTATTTATCACAATTCATTTTGCAGGAACAATGGAAGAAATCAAATGTATCACCGGGTTTGCACATCAACAAGCATCGAGAATCAGTGTCCGCACATTTTTAAAATTTTTTATTTGTAAACTTAAAAATAGAAGTAAAATTAGCGTGGTAGAGTTAATCTCTATAAACCCATCATCTGCGCTAAAAACGTTAACAATTTTCCATATTTGTGTCTTTTCATCTGGTGATATAGTTTAAAGCAAATCTTAAGCATGATATTTTATTTATAAGTACTCCTTAAAAACATCATTTTAAAAAAAGGTATTTTCTTATATAAACATAAAATCATATTTATAACTAATAAAATTAACAATTCATTAATATCACCTAATACTAAACCGTATTCAAAATCTTTTGATTGTCCTACAATTGTGTCTTTACAATTGCTTTGTTTGAATCAGTGTCAGAAAAAGGTTCACACGTTGCCTTTGTTTATGTTTTTTAAGTCATTTTAAATTTATAACTGCTCCCCTCCCTTTTCATGCCATTGCCTTCTTAAGGAGACCAGATCAGTTGCCCTATAGAATATATAGAATATCCCAAATTCTGAGTATGTTGTATCAGTGTATTTTTACCTCTTATTATTCACAGAGACATCCATTGACCTGAGCTAGTCATTTTGGTTACTTGATATAGCCACAGAAGCTCAGTCAAGTGTTTCTGAGGGGTCTTTATAGCCTCACCCACTCTGTTTCTGCTGCGGGTAAAAGAAACATTATGTCTAGAAAGCTTATAAATTGTCTCACCAAAATGCAGCCATTATGGAAGCCCACAGATTAGAAACTGTCACTGGTATAAGCCTTAGGCAAGTCCCAAGCTGACGGAGGGTGGAAGGAAGGTCAAGAACTAGGGTAGATGGAGCTACAAGTCAGACCAAGGTCTGTTTTGTTTATACGTATGTCTCCATTCCCTAGTTCTACCTTTTTAGTGTAGATGCTCAAAAGACGTTTGCACAAAGCCAGAGTAACAGCTGACGCTTTGGGAGAAAGCCTGCCTCACTGCAATGCAATAACGAGATTTTCGTTTTCATTCATCATTTGAGAAATGCCACTTTTTCAGGTCCTGAGAGTTGATGAACTTAAGAGAAATTCAAGTGACTTAAAGAAGCAGTCGGTACCTGTCTCAGGCTTTTTGAGACACTCATAGAGTTGGGGTTCCGCTACTTTTGGTGGGATGTCACTAACTAACCACTCTTCCAACCTAGAGGGTCCAAGCTAATTCAACTCAGCCTCACCAAATCCAAAGGAAAAGGCTTCTGTACCCTCCAGACACCACCCTGACTCCTCTATGTGTCCAGGGTCCACCCACCTTTTCTTGGACTTATGGTGCCCTAGTGCTGAGAGGGGGCCTGTCCACAGTGAGTCACACAAAGTCCCCTGGTAAGACCCTGGCTGTTAATGAGCTGAACTTCTCATGGGACCCTGAGAGAAGGGAGCACTAACAAAGTCCCTGGTGCAGACAATGTAAATTCTGCTGAAAGCTTTGCAAGCCTCTGCACTTTCTTTTTTTTATTTTATTTTATTGAGGTCACATTGGTTTATACCATTATGTAAATCAGCCTAAACAGCTTCTGCATGGCAAAGGAAACCATCAACAAAACGAAAAGACAGCCCACCAACTGGGAGAAAGTATTTGCAAATCATATATCCAATAAGGGGTTAATATCCAAAATATATAAAGAACTCATATAACTCAACAAAAAAAAAATGAAAAATCTGATCATAACATGGACAGAGGATATGAACAGACGTTTTTCCAAAGAAGATATACAGATGGCTGACAAGCATATGAAAAGATGTTCAACAACACTAATTATTGGGGAAATGCAAATCAAAACTACAACGAGATATCACCTCACACAGTCAGAAGGGCCTCTGCACTTTCTTGTCACTTGGGTCTCACAGAATCTTTGCAAAGACTCTCGCCTGGTGGACCCAGCTGTACCTTGTAACTCTTCCTCCTCTCTCAGAACTCCCACCTCTGGAATGGTGCCGCTGGGAAGCAGGGTCTCAGCATTCCCAGAGCCACAGATTCACAGGCTTCTCTCTAACATCAGCTTTCTCTCAATTCTGGGGAAAGCTCTTTAGTCTGGTAGGTGAGGGTAAAACCCCGCTCTCCTCGCTGCTTCCCTAAGAAATTGTGTCTATTCCACTTCATTCCCTTTTTCCTCTCAGTCGTCTGCTTCCCAACACAACCACTCCTTCATTCTTTCCCAATAGGCTTTGATGGCCCTTTAATCTAAAGCTCCCAAATCAACCTAAAACTAGTTCTCTTCCTCAAAGGTAGGGGGGACTTAAACTTCAATTCCCTCTAATGTAGCAAAGAAAGGAGGAAAAAATTTTGTATGAAAATAAGTCTGAACATTCATATCTGGCTACATGCTTATAGACTTTCCCTGCATTTTTCTAGGGAATAGGAAATATGATTCCTACTCCTTGCCAAAGCAAGTTAAGGATATAATCCCTGCCCTAGTGGTTTGAACACAGGCTACCTTGGAAAACATAAAATCTGAGGGGCCTGAAACTAGTCTAAACAGCTCATACTAGTAACAGTTTTACCATGGTTCCTTCTTTTTTTTTGAAAATTTTACCAAAAAAATCAGAAGTTGTGATCTTAATGACCAAACCTAAATTTGGTGAGCTATTGTGTTTTGCCATTTACCCTAAGTCACAAATATGGTGTGATTCTGGCATAGGTTTTAAATTCTTTGTAGCTGTTTTTCTACTTTTAAAATGAAAGAATTGGCTCCATTGATCTAAAACTTATATCTTCCTGCTCTACAATGGTCTAATCTGCGCTTGACTAAAATAGCTCATGCCACATTACCTGGAGTGTTCACCTCATGCCCACCCAAAAGACAGCCTCCTTGCTACACACACACACACACACACACACACACAGAGCTCCTGACAAGAGGTAAAACACTATAGGCCATGCTTAATCTTCATAATTGCCCTATTTTTCTAACAGTTTGATTTGTTTTTAGAAAATTGTCAACTCTTCAAAACCCAAAGAATGATATCATGAACCTAAAAGAGATAAAGGTTATTGGAAGGAAACTTGCCAAAATTTAGACAAAATTCACTCGTGATGGAAGAGGCTTTGTTTAAAACATGAACCAGGGTCAATCCCTCAGCAATAATTGGCAATTACACGTGCCCTTTAGTATGACTAATTTCACAGACTTATCATTGCTGACACATTTTATAATTTGACTCAAACTTCTCCCATGACCCCACTAACCTCAAACAAGTGTTTCTTCAAAGGATCACACCTTTATAAACCCCCAAATGCTTCCATAATGGCCCTTCTCAACTGAGTGAGAGACTATTCCTCTTTATAGACTACCTATACTTAATCATCTCCATACAGTCCAGCTATTTACTTGGTAGTTGATTTTCTTGAAACACCACGAGACTTCACTATTTGAATTACTGTCTAATCGTCAATCTCAGCAATAAGCTCCACGGGGCATTATTTGTGAATGTCGAGGTCTTAAAGGATTCAAACTCAGCTTCACTCACATCCGCAATAATTATCACCACCAAAGAGAACAAGATGTTAAATTAACGTTCTGAGGAATTTATCAAATAAATCTGGGCTGCTTTCTCGCACAAAGTTTTCAGTGAATCACTACAGACTCCTAATGACCTCATCAAGAAACTTCTGTTTGAGGTGGGGGTGAATTTGGGGACAAATTATGGCGATACGTGGCATAATATTTGGAAAACGTAGGAAACACAACTCTGCTGCTTCTTTCTAAAGACCTAACGAATGTCAGGAAAGCGCTTCAAATCATCGCTTATGTTTTTCTCTGAAAGCATAGGGAGACAAATAACCCCTTTTCAACGACATGTATATTTGAGCTCCCCTTTTAAATCTAGATAGAAGCTATACTGCATATTCAATGTACATGCACATATTTGTAGACTTTGCTCGGATACGCGTGTTGATGGAATGTTAGCTACCACGTGGAGAATGGAGCACATTCAGGTGAATGGATGCAAGTGACCAGCGAGTTGTTGAAAAAGTAGTATTTATTGAAAATCTCTTACATGCTTGTCAATATTCTAATTGCTTTATAAAGAGTATTTTATTGTTTCTCTTAACACCTCTTTCAGCAGGTACCATTACCAGTGATACCTCCATATTACAGATGAGGAAACTGAGGCAAAGGGAGACCAAATAACTTCCTCAAGCCCACAGTTATGAGACGCAGATCCAGGATGCAAACTGAAGCATTCTGATTCCAGCCCTCGCTGAATCACTGTGCTGTACTGCAGTCATGCATGAAAGAGATGGTGATCACTTGGACCACGGGATGGCAATGGAGACGGAGAGAAGTTGATAAACTGGAGATACATTTATGTTTATGTTTATCTACAAAGCAGAAAGTTGGAAACAAAAAGCAAAAAGTTGGAAATAATGTTGATACCCAACATTCTGGGTTTGACAATAAATTTTATCATATTTGTATAAAGGAACATCATATAACTATTCAAAATCACTTTTTCCAATTGTATTTAATAACAAGTATGCAAGGTACCATTCATTCTTGACTGTGAACATTACATTAAATGAAAAACATAGGCATAGAAAATACACATTTTGGATGATCCCATTTTTGATAAATGTATGTGTGCACGCGTGTGCATGTGTTTGCATGTGTGTACAACAGTAAAAGTCTAGAAAGTCACACAAAATGTGCCTGGAGTTGAGACTCTGCATGACTTATATTTTCTGTTTTGTACCATTTATTTTTCAATGATTTCTGCAAGAGTATGCATTGTTTCCATAATGAGAGCAAAACTGTTGGGGGGAATAAAAGGATCACCACACCACAGTTCAATCATGAGGACTAGAAAGACCAGTGGGGATTGGAGATATGGGCTGACAGGGGTGATGGCAAGAACGTGGGATTAATGCCAGACCAGCCCTGCAGCCACAAGCTCCTAGTAAACCCACCAGGCTTGGTCAGCACGGGCCCAGGCATCTCGGGAACTGGGCTTGCAGAGAGATGATTGTCAGCATCCGCACCCAGAGAAGACGGGAAAGCCACACATGGACGGGACCAGAGAGGATAAAAATAATTCATCCAGGGGGCCAGCCCGGCATCATGGTTAAGTTCACACACTGCGCTTGGGCTGCCCGGGGTTTGCTGGTTCCGATCCTGGGCGCAGACCCACACACCACTGAACAAGCCATGCTGTGGCAGGCGTCCCACATACAAAATACAGGAAGACTGGCACAGACATTAGCTCAGGGACAATCTTCCTCAAGCAAAAAGAGGGAGATTGGCAACAGATGTTAGCTCAGGGTCAATCTCACCAAAAAAAAGTAATAGTAATAATTCACCCAGAGCCCCACATAGAACCTAGCAATTTGTGCACTGAAAATGGGGATGGAAGGAGCCAAGAGAGGAAGTGGAGAAGGCAGGGAAGGAAAGGGGCTGAAGCAGAGCTGGTGGAATCTTTGGTCATTTATTCATCCCTTGGGTGGGGAGCCTTTACGTAACTTCCACAAAGGTGCTATATGTGCTAGATGCAGTCAAGAAGAGCAAGATGAGCTAAGGCCCTATATGGAGGCCTTTTGGAGTCAAAAGTCATCAAAGGTAAAGAGTCATAGTTGGGAGAAACTACGAGAGGAGGGAGGCTTGAAGGATGGATGGGATTTACATTGGAGAAATGGGCAGAAGAGGAAGCAATCTTGTAGTGGGATAGAGAGACATTTAAACGTCGAAGTTCAAGGTAGGGTCATTGATTGAATTTAAAATACACTATTGAGGTGGCAGTCTTTTCAGTCTGAGGAGCTCTGGCGTTAGTCTTCAAGGCATAGACAGACTAACACAAGGATGATTACATAAAAAAGATCACTGTAACTGGATCCTCTCTCCTTCAAAGGCCTTCTTTCTCCTGCTCCCTCCCAAACCATCTGCCCCCTGGCGCTAGGTTGACTTTCTGAAAGTGTCATCCCAGTTCAGACTCTTCTTTTTCAGCAAAATTACAACTCCAATAAGACACGTATGCTACATAAGGAACCACATTCTTCAGCTTAATCTACTCCGAGACCCACTCCTGGCCAGCCCATTCTGTCCAGGGAGCTAGGCAGATCAAGTCAAACTTTTGCATCATTTCCAAGGTATTCTGCTGACAATATGTTCATTTCTCCGCATGCAGGTTTGAGCAAAGTTTACTCTTCCTGGACAAATGCAATTTCTAGCGCATTTGCATGCTGTTAGTCCTCTGCTCTTCTGCAGAGCGTTTTATTGCCAAGCACGTTCCAATGATTTATTAGCTAGTCCTCCACTAAAGGCTGAAAAGTTGTTATTTCCCCCATGTTTATGGATGATAAAAAACAGCTACAGATGAGTAAAGTGTCTTCCATAAGGTCATCCCACAAGTTTGAAGGACAGAGCGGGGGTGAGAACTTGTAGTCTCTGACTCGCCCCACCCTGAGAGGTCCACTGGGCCACACTGCCTCTCTGCAGGACAACATAACATGCCGTCAGGGGCAGCTGTTGCCTGTCATCCTGACCATCCATCATGCCCGCAAGAAGGTGCAATTACAAAGAGAGATTTTAAAAAATAGCTCTTATCCAGGTGGCTAAAATCACTTTACTGAAACAAAGGCTTAGAAATCAATGTCTGAATATGGTCACATTCTAATCCTCACCTCGCTGGGTTCTGCTGACCACCCAGCACAACTCTGAGTCACCTTCCCCTGACATTAGTGACAGGTACTCAAAGAATAAAAATTCAGATCTTTTTAATATTTGTCTAAGCGATTAGGAAAGGAAAACTTGAGGCAGAGGCAAAGTCATCTGTGGAATTATAAAAGCAAGGATTAGGATTTGGGGATTGTCCACTGCCCCAGATTTATCAGAACCACTTCTCAGCCCTGCCTCCTCCTACCTGTCCTTTTTCTTTGTTCAAGAGTCATTTATCATACGTGATTGGGGAATGACTTTAAATGTCACTAAGAAAAATAGGCCATAGGCTTAATCTAGAAGAGAGCAGCTACTCCAACTCCTTTATTATACCAGTAAAGAAACTGATAGAAAAGTTACATAAAAGAAATTATGTAAATTCCTGAGGATTATATGGCTAGTTATTGGCAGCATCATATCTATAACATAGATCCACTGCCTCCCAGCCTAGGGTCTAATCTACCACATACTCAGGACACAATTGGATTAACTATATTCAATCACTTGTTCAATAAACTCTCACTAAGGGCCTGCAATGTACCAGGAGTTTGGCAAAACACAGCCTTTGCCTTCAAAAGATCCATAGTCTAAAACAACGACATATATGATCTGATTAATAACTATAATAGAATTTTTAAATGCTTCCATAGATAATAAGATGAGGGGATAAAATCAACTTTAACTGACTTGAAAGATATCTTCTATTTCTAATTATTTAAAAATTAAGGGAAATGTCTCTTAAGAGACACAAAGTGAAAAGGGCTTTGGCATAGTTTATAGGAAGCCTGGACTTCCCTAAACTCTCTCAATTTATCATTAGTGTTCCACGCCTAGGTGCTAAGACTTCTTCAATTCTGAGACTAATTGTAAACAGGGCAGGGAGTAAAATTTAGACACATTGCAGGGCTGGTATGTAGAAATGTGTTGTTTCAAACTGATGTTATTCATGATTGCAAGAATTGATTATCTACATAGCATTTTCAAACGCAGAAGTATTCCTGAGTGATTGAAGCAGGAAACACATTTAGCTTCTTTTCCTCTACATTCTGATTATGAGAATTGCAGGGTTTGGAAGGATGTAGTGAGGGGAAGGAACACAGAATGTAAAGTGGTACAGTTCAACAGGTAAGATCAGAGCCATGTGTGTGTGACTCACGTGTAGAAAGAAGATTCTATCCCTTGGCTCTCCTTCCAGTGGAGTGCCTCCATGGTGAAGTCCAAGGGGTCCAAGCTGGGTGTGAGCTTCAGCGGCATCCTGGGAAGTGAGCACTGTAGGAGTCTTTTCCGTATCTGACAACCTAGAAAAAGCCACGACAGAGAGAGACAATCAATCCCTTCATTGCAACCTCTAAGACGACTGGTTTAGAAAGCATTAGCTCTCCAAGGAGAAGAGAGGGCAGAGAAGACAACGAGTAGATGGACAGGGAGAAGACCAACGAAGTAACTTATAAAGGCCGTTAGAAAAGTACTGACATAGTATCACATCAAAAGCTGTTAGTAAAAATTGAATTACCATAGTGTTGGAGAGAATGCTGTAGTAGGAAAGTTAAGCAATTAAGAGTTTCCCAAAATAACACTGGAAAGAACAATTTGGAGGAAGTGGATTTCATTACAATTGTAAAAATTGTAAGGTTTTTACTTACAATTTACAAAAAGTCTATGTTTCCTTCATCCAAACTACAGAAGGACTTACTGTGGCTAAACAGGTGACCATATGAGAGGAGGCATGCTTCAAGGAAGATAAACACAAGATACAATATTTAGAAGAAAACAATAGAAATGTGACATCTCTAGAGGCTGAGTGAAGCAGTCCAGCTGACGTAAAAGCAAACCCCGCTATACTTTCCAACACCAAATCATAATATCATATCGTCATCCTAAGGGCACCTAGAAGATGTACAGCAGATTTAAACTCCCCCATATCATCCTGATGCTTAACCAGATACTTGGTTGTGTTCCTTGATTCCTGTACTTGTCTCCATGCTGGACTAGAGTTTTAGAAACTCCATGGAGAGATTTACGGTTCCACTTTGTGAATTTTGGATACCAGTCGCTGGCCCTCCTTCCCATTCTAACTCTGCTACAGAGTTCACTGATTATGCTCTTTTCAGGTGATGCTGATCTGATACCTTGCTGAATTCAACTTTTGTTCACTTGATTTTTGTTTCTGTTTTTGTTTTGCTTTTTTCCGCAAAATATTTAAAGAATTTGGAACAAAATAGTACTATAATAAACAGATAAATGAGTCAGAGAGAAAGATAACATTTTATCAATACTAAAGAACATTTATACAGAAATAAGAAAATAGGGGCCGGCCTCGCGGCTTAGCGGTTAAGCGCGCGCTCCGCTACTCGCGGCCCGGGTTCAGATCTCCGTCGCACACCAACGCACCGCTTGTCCGGCCATGCTGAGGCAGTGTCCCACATACAGCAACTAGAAGGGTGTGCAACTATGACATACAGCTATCTACTGGGGCTTTGGCAGAGAAAAAAGGAGGAGGATTGGCAATAGATATTAGCTCAGAGCCGGTCTTTCTCAGCAAAAAGAGGAGGATTGGCATGGATGTTAGCTCAGGGCTGATCTTCCTCACAAAAAAAAGAAAAAAAAGAAAAGAAAATTTACAATATTTAAGAAATAAAAATAAGTGTAGACCCCTTTTTATCTCTATTTTATGATGGAGAAATAGATATATGACATTCATAAGATATTAGCAATGAGCCACAGAACTTTAATTTGGTTATCTAGCTTAATCCCCCACCAA
Source organism: Ceratotherium simum simum (assembly GCF_057802395.1). Classification (NCBI taxonomy): domain Eukaryota; kingdom Metazoa; phylum Chordata; class Mammalia; order Perissodactyla; family Rhinocerotidae; genus Ceratotherium; species Ceratotherium simum. The sequence goes on along the minus strand of NC_141930.1, from coordinate 21,575,196 downwards.
GTGCAGAAGTATTCTCCATAATGTCTCTGAGAATAAAATTTCAATAAATACAACGACAACTAACTAACTCACCCATAGTCAATGGATGCCATGTACAGAATGCTAGAATTGTTTAAAAAGTTATTCCTTTAAACCAATCAAAATCTACTTCCATTGAACTTCTTCCTAACTTCTTTCCGCTGGAGTAACCATGAATGATAGCTCCTCAGGTATTTGAAAACATTTTTGTGGTCTTGTCACCTCTCCTAGACAGTTTATGAGTGCTCTCCTTCTAACTCCTTCAGTTTGTCAACAGCTCCCTATATCCTTCCCTACAGCTCCCTCATTCTTGCCATGAGTCATTGTGAGTGAGGTAGTGAACTTCCTAGTCAAAATCAGCAAAACGTTGATGACATTCCCCAGAACTACCCACCCAGTAGCTTTATTAGCAGAGATGTAAATAGTGAAGATTTGGCATTTCTTATTTTTAATGATTTAATAATGGCTTCTACTGATTACCATTTCTTCTGCAAAAGTTCAAAAATCACCTGTTTAATAATTCATTCTAGTATTTTGCCAGTGATAGAATGCAATTTCATCAGTACGTGGTTTCAAGAATATATATTTTCACTTTTATTTAAAATTAAGAAAAATAATTTTCTCATCACCAGTCTCCTAGCAATTTTCCATGACTTGATTTTTAAGATTATTAATAAATTTTCCAGCATCGCCTTTTCAAGCCTTGTCAGCTACTGGGAATACAAATTGCCTAAACTTGAATTGTAACTCAATCAAAGTTTTTAAACATGTTTTGTTTTGTTTTGCTTTGTTTTGTTTGGCCCGTTGTAGGATTTAGCATTTTTCCACATCATTCTTTTAGCTCCCTGCCATTCAGTTGCACCTCTATATTCAGGTCTTGTGTGGGAGTGAGGGACAGAATAACCATGGGGCCCCCTGTTTCATTCAGGGAACAATTCCCTGGAGTGTTCCTTAGTGTGGAGAGTAATGACTTAGACCAAGACCAACCCTTCAGAGGAAGAGAAGCAGGCACCGCTGCTGTCGGCATCAGACACCTGCGTGGGCAGCGTTTCCCAGGATTTGTAAATTAAAATACCAAAGGAAAACTATTTTTCTCTATTTTTTCAAGAAAAATGGAAATCGCTTTTTGAAGTGCATACCCTTTGAACCAGAAATTCCTTTTAGAGACATTTATTCTAAGCAATTATTTGGACAAGCATTAAAAGATAGCTATACAAAATCATAAACTCTAGCTTATTGAAAAATATCAGAAATTTGCAAATAGCCTAGAAATTCAACAATTGGTTAAAGTATGGTACTTCCATGCTATAGAATGCCATGTAGAATTTTTGATGTGGAAATATATTTATTGATATGGAAGATATTTATATATATAGTTAAATAGCAAAAAACAGTTTCCAAAAATGAACTTTGTGCTATTGTTTAATTTTGTTTATATGGGTGTGGGTAAAAAATATATATGAATAGAAATGGAAATGGAGGACTATACAAGAAGTTTTAATAATGATTATCATTAGAAGTATACTTAAGGTTAAATAGTTTTCTTTTTGCCTATTTGTGTTTTCTATTTTTCTACAATGAACATGGATGTTGTACAATAAAATCTATTTCAGTGTAACAAAAGGAGAGACAGACAAAAACCCTACCATGTCAGAACAAGTACTTGGATGCCGGAAAAAAAAGGTTGATTATTGTCATAGAGGCGTATGGATATGTGGCATGTGCCTACAGGAAGAGGAGTAATTTTTTGACTTACGGTACCAAATAAGCCAGTAAAAGCAACATTCTCCTTTCTCGCCCTTACCTTCCCCTAACGCTACCTCCTCCCCCACCCATGTGGGGGCTGCTTGGGCAGGTTCTACAAGCAAATGAGGAGAAGCGAGCAAATGGTGGCTCCAGCATGGTCTCGAAGGCTGTATCATGGTGTCATTTAATTATGAAAACTGACCTTGTAAGACCCCTGAGCAGAGTCAGCCTGAGCCACGCTGAAAAAGCATCCACTTTCCCATCACTAGAAGCATTGCCTCAGATCAGATATTTCAGTGGCATGGGGAAACCACTGACTGCTGGCAACGGCTCAGTCCTTCTGAGGTTTGCAGAGGTGAGACCTGGCTCATGTCTTAGGGGAGAGTCCATGCAGGAGACAGCACCACTTCCCAAGTACCCATGGGGAGCCTGATTTTCTTCATCTATCACTCCTGAGAGCAGACTTTGGATTGCCTGTGATTTTCCCTGTGTGTGTGTGTGTGTGTGTGTGTGTGTGTGTGTGTGTGTGTGAGTTTGTTGGTGGAGGAGCAGTGCAGGTAGAGAGAATAAAGGCCATGGTGTAGCCTTCCCCCTCTTTGGAAAGCAAGAAAACTCTCACTCAGACGTCAGTGGCATCAGATAAGAACATGGTCTTCAGCTGCTCAAGAACCCACTAAACTGTTTCTGACTCAGATGAGGTACCACTGATATTGCCAATGACAATTTACTAATCTTTTATCACACTACTTCAAAAACATGGTGTATTTCTCCAAAATTAATTCAGAAACAGCTTTCCCATGTCTTAAATACATTGATTTTGTTCTCTGGATTATACTTTTCACTCCCTCTCACGTATTTATCTTGAAAAATTGCCTATGAGCATCAAGATGTGGTGAAAAGGACAAGAGCTTTGGCAATAAAAAGATAAGCGACGACATAGTAGCCATCGAAATCGGGAGAACTTCCATAATTTCTGTGTGCCCTTAGTTATCTCATCAATAAATGAAGCTAAATAAGAATTGTCACTCAGGGTTGGAGGGACGATTAAACGAGACCATGTATATGGCACCTAGTGCAATGTGGAGCACATGAAAATTACCCAGCAAATGGTCCCTTCTCCCGTGACCTGGGCACCATTTCTGCACCTGCAAAGAAAGCGGGAGGTATCCCAAAACTCCCCTGTTGATAGGTATTCACATCTTTACAGAAACTGCAGTGTCATCTCCAGGAGGCATGTAATAACTTGCAGCCTGGAAGAGAGAGACTAAAGCACTGATTAATTAAAGGTGTCAGGCGCATGTTAAAATTCCTGTTGGATGTTAAAACAGCTAGTGACAGGATTTGTAAAAGAGAATGATTTAAGGAATTCACTGGCCATGGCATAGCCATATTAAAATTCTGTCCTTCTAGTAGAGTCCATCAGGAAACAGCACAGTCATAATGTGCGGGGGCTTCATTATTTCCTTCAACCTCATCACTCTCCTTACAAAGTAAACTAAACCAAAATGATTCAGGTGTTGCTTTTGTATTTTTTATGCTCAGACTTATGTTGCTGCCTGACCTAAAAGACAATTTTATCTAACTAAGTTATAGATCATTAAGCTGAAAAAAAAAAAGTTTGCCTGTTACTGCTGTTTTACCATCTTTCCCCATCTTGTCTCATTAGCAGGAACTGATTGAGCATGAAGGTGTTCTCTGGCTGTCAGTAGATAAAGTAGGTGCTCTTGGCTTTCATCTGTTCTGAATTCTCCTTGTCTCATTATCTTCCCAAGGTCAGATTCTCTGACACAGCGACTGCTTGCTTAGCACTCCGTCCTGGCAATTACACACCAGGCAACCTTAGCCAGAATAAGATTTCTCCTCTGTGGCATCAAGGCACACATGGGCACCAGAATCCCTGTGCTTGGTCCTCAGCCCAGCCTCCCTCCCCAATTCCCCTTCTCCAGTACTGTGGTATCAAAGATCACCGTGGCTAGTTCAGGGTTACATCCCAGCACGTCCAAGGCACCATCCCACTGTGATATTCTAATGAAGCTGCAGTCCCATACAGATTATAGAGTGATATCCAGTCTTATTTTATATTGGGACAAGTTGTTATATCACAGACCTCATACCTTGGGCCCCATCCTTAAACTTTGCTTTGCTTCAGTGAAAGACACAGAACTGCAAAGCTATACACTCTTGATCTTAAATCTATTATCTTTTCTCCAACAATAATTCTTGCTGGAGTACCTGCTCCTTTGAGAGGCTGTCACGAGCAGCTGAGCATGGAGAGAACGTTCCAGGCTCGAGCCCCAGGGGAGCAGTTTCAACCAGAGCAGTTTGTGAAGGTGAATTTGGTCACAGTGGCTTTGTTTGAATTGAGTTCCTTCTTGCCTAGAGCAGGCAAAGTCCTTTTGAACATTGTTTGACTTGGTAAGAAATCTTCATGGGGAAAAGAAGGAAACAGATCTCTAATCTTATTCATTTAAAGGTGGGTCCATTTAGCGGTCAAATTTTCTTTTGAAAGTTTGGAGAAGAATCTTGGCCATTTGGATTGTATAAAGTTGCACACACCTGCTAGGCGGCACTTTGCTCAAAGAATTAGGTTAGTCCTCAGATTAGAAGCGTCCACTGGAAGTATCCACATCCTCTTCCAGACTGAAGAGACAGTGCACAAATGCACACGCATCTTTGTGGAGCAGGAATGACCAAGTCATCCTGGAGACAGCCAAGCATCAGGGCAACCAGGTGCGAGTCTTCGTGCATCAAGCAATCTGCTCACCGGGAAAAATCCAGCCATCTGCCCTGTTTTTAGCACAACCCACTGACCTTTATTTCTCAGACTTAACATGTGCAAACAGAATGATCCTTGGCCCCAGAATGGATGTATGACAATTATACTTACTGCATTGTCCAAACTTACAAATTTCAGGCCACTCTGCTCAAAATATAGCTGTCTCCTACAGTGGCATCTATTCTGTGCTCATCACAAAAATAATCAGAACAAAAGAATTCTAAGTATTTTTCTGTTTCTTGCCCAGAAATGATATATGTCCAAAAACTTGAGGCCAGAAAAATAATTCTTGAGAACTCTCATGCAGTAAGTATACAAGGTAAGCACAGTGAGTGATCCCAATAGCTTGGGTATGTACACAGCAGTGGTGTGGGTCATAGCCCTGTGTTTTTCTAAAATTCTGCAAGCTTGTAGAGACTCAGCTTTATTTTCTGGCCAGCAACATTTGAATCTTCAACATTTGGGCCTGTAAAAATATGCAAGACTATTTGAGCCAACAAATCCAGCAGTATAACTTTAGGACTGAACTCTATAATAGTTACTTTCTTACTCCAAATCAGAATTTTGTTTGGTGAATTTGTGCATTCTTTTCTGCATGGCTTCTATGGCCTTTGGCGTCTTAGGGAATTATACAGGCAGATATGTAAAGTATAAGACAAGCTCCCGTGCCTCTGTAACTAGAAGGGAGAGGCTTCAGCTAATGTTGGAATTGTTCATTGTGTCACCAGAGTGCTAAGAAAGGAATACATCCCTCTGAACCAAGCAAAAGCTAAATGGATTGGTCCTAGAGGTGTGGAGAATCTGGAATCTTCTTTCTTGGCATTATCTCAGATGACTAGATTCTCAGGAGCCTGGTTTTGTCCATCAAGATATCTGATAATAATGATAGCTAACATTTAATGAGTATTAATTCTATGCCAGGCACTATGCTAAGTCCTTAAAAATACTTAATTCTCCCAACAATCCCACAGCGTGGATGCTCATATTATTCCCATTTTTCAGATTAAACAACTGAGGTTTTGCAACTTGCAACGCATTACACTGATAATAGATGCTAAAGCCAGGTTTTGAGATGGTGCCTGGCATAACAAACAGATTTAGAAAAACCAAAGCCCGGCAAGGTACTTATGAATTCTGTCAGTCCTCCAGCACTAGAAATTACTAAGACAAGAGCAGAAATCTTTTAAAAGCTCACTATTGTAGTACTCTTTACATTTCTTCACACTCCTTGTACAATGATTTCCTTCTCTTTTTTCCTTTGAAACTTTGTCTGCCATAAGTCAGGTAAGAGAAATGATGGAAGAGATTTATAGCACTTTTGTGCTAAGGGCTAAAATAAAGAGGTTCACATGAATGTAACCATTCTAACAATCTCACGGGAAGGTAAAATTGAGTAGGCTGGACAACATTATGATTCATTTTATAAACCTCATTTCCCTATATAGAGATTCTTTTTCTAAAAGATCTTGTCTGTATTTTGTTTTAACAAAAGGTCGGAGTTTTTCTGTTTGTTTAATCAAGCTGGGAGTGAAAGTACAGTGAAGACAGGCTTGCCATCGAGTTCCTCCCACCGTGGCTTCCATGCTTTCTGTTTGTCCTTTAAGGGCTGAGGCACCATCTCATGCTCTTGGAAATGAAACCCAAAGAGAATCTATTACCATAAAACATCACCCAGCAATCTTATCATATCACTTGACAGTATCACTTTTGTTAACGTTGAGTTAGTGTTTCTATTATAAACCCAATTTACTGAAGGGGGTGGGGGGAGAGGGCAAGAAGGAGAGATGGGCTCATATGTCAACACTGTAAAATGACATGAGGCTGAAAGCAGGTTGCCAACCAGGGTAGGACTTTTAACCATGACATCTAAAGGAGAAAGCATCCATTTATGTTCCATACCTATACTATTCAAAATAGGGTAGCACAAACATCATCTAAACAATTAGCACAGTACCAACAAGCTTGCCTACCCTGCTGTTGAGAAGTGTAAGGTATATTAAACAACTGGAGGGCAGATAAGATAGAGCAAGATGTAATGGAAAAAGCTATAAATTAGGAAACAGAACAACTAAGCTCTAATTCTGTTTCTGCCATTTATTAGCCACATCATGACAAGTCACTTTATAATTTACATAAGGAGACATCAGTTTCCTCATTCATTAAAATAGAACCAATAACGCCTCTGATGATGCCTGAGCAGATTCCCGTAAGGAGCAAATGAGGTCAGTCTGGGAGTGCACATTGAAGCTCAGGAACCATAATACAAATGAGGAACACTATCACTGCCCTCACCAAGTGAACACGGTCCCGAATCATTTAGACTTAGCCTGGCATGCCAGTGGGGAGACTCGTTACATACCTGTGTGGCTGTGCTCAGACCTCACCAGCCTGAGCCCACTCTGAACCTCTCCTGTCTCCACTCTCTGCTTAGCAGCACCCAGGCAGTGTCAGGAGAGAAGACCATGGAATACTCAGATTGTTCCTTCAGAGATGAGATTTCCAGACTACAAGAGAGTCCTAGGCTTTGTTTAAAATCATATATGTATGTGTAAAAATATATGTACAATCATATATATGAGATAAAAATATATATAATAATATATGTATAAAATCATATAAATCATATTCATAATTTTATACATATATGCTTTTTATATATTTATCTCATATATATGATTTTTACATATACATTATATGTAAACATTTAACATTTATATGTAACTTCATACATTTTACATTATTTTATATAATTTACATGTAAAATCACATATGTAAATTTTATCATTTGTATATATACACACACACACATATATACATATATACTGGCCCTACCAAATCAACAAGTTTGGGTTTTGTGAGGACAATGTTTCCATAAAAAATTTCTAGCTACGCCTCCATGACATCGTCATTTAGCAATCTTTGAATACCTAAAATGTGATAGGAGCAGACAAGAAGATACATAGATACGCCTGAACAGAGAACAAAAATCAAGAAAATAAAAGTGATATATCACTGGGATCAGGAATTTTGATGAGTGCCTACCATAAAATTCAGTAACCATCATTTTATTTTTTGAGGAATAATGCTGCATTCAATTGCGTTTTCTGCGCAATTCTTGTGGATATTCTCTCTCTATGCTCTTATATTAATTTAAGGACATGATAAAGATTGATTCATGAAATATACAACAATAGGTTAGTATCAGCTTGGAATTCCACTCTAAGAAGGGTGAAATATATGAATTTCAGAAGAAAAGTATAGATGTGGTAGAGGGAGGGAAAAACTGAAGGACAGAATGAATTATAACTAGGAACAAGTGGAGGAAAGTTTGAGAAATTAAGGTAGTGTAAATGCCTAGGTAGGGAAATAGCATTGATTAAGAAAGAAGGACTCAATTCTAGAAGGAGAAATCTCCCTTTTGGGTTGATGGCAGTAGAAGTGACAAACAAGGAGTGTGGGTCTGCCCTGTTTGGTATATTCATGTTATTCTCTTATATGAAGTTCATGCTGATCATTCAGTTGGAGTGGAAGGCAGTGTCCAAGTGACCTAGGTTCCTCAGTGAGGGAGACAGCACCTGTCCAGGTGGCCAAGAGTGGGGGCTGTGGGGACAGACTGATCTGGGTCTGCATCCTGACTCTGCTGCATCAACCCCATAACTTTGGGCAGGTGAGTTAACCTCATAAATTCCAAGTCTCTCGGCTGTGAAATAGGGCAATGATATAACCAATATCCTAACATGCATGTGAGGATTAAATACAGTAAAACACGACAAGAGCTTATCCAACTGCTCGACACCTTGTGTGGGTTCCTGTGGGCTGCTGTCATCATCTTGAGAGGACCGAGGGGGAGGCTGACCCTGGAGGTCAGGGCTCCTTAGGAAGTGCTCCCATTGGAATACCGAGGTTGCCTGGAATTAGAGGTGAGCCTGAGCCAGTGGGAGATGCTTTCAGAACCCAACTGAAAGCATTTTGTGTCCTTAGTATCGAGAGCGCTGAGCAACGAGGTTATGGTTTGCAATTAAGAGCCAGAAAGATAAATCAGAGAGAAAATGAAAGGACCTGGGAGTAGATAATTGAGTCCTTCTAATTTTCCTATTTGTTATAATCTGAGTTTTATAGATGGAATGTGTTCAGGAAAAAGAGGCCAGTGCTTCCTCTGAAACTTTCTGGCTGGGGATCAGCAAGTCATTCAAACTTTTTGACTTTCAGTTTCTCATCCATAAAATGGGAATAGCAATCATAAAAATAATAAGAAAATGAGATATGGGGAAGATCAAAAGAGAAACCATATGTGAAAGTAGTACTTGGTCAGCTTTTAGTTCTATAGAAATTTTCTTTCTTAAATTGCCATTTTCTGGCACCCATATAGTCTTACTATGAGGTCAGGTCTTCCACCATATAATAAACAATAATCCTCAAAAAACTCACCCTGCACCTTCACCAAGGCCATTGAGATATGGTAGAGCCTTTATAGTTCTACACTGGCCAGGGCTCTTCTTCCTTGTGGGAAGGGGCGAGGGTTGCTCCTTCCCTGCAACCTAAGGGGGGCCGTTGCTTCTGCAGCTGCTCTGGTGCTGCTGGCCCTTTCTGTTGGAGTGCAAGTGCAGTTCCCACGCCGAAACCCACAGCATCTTCTTCCCCAAAGGGATGGTGATTTTCCCAGTTAAGTATGAGAGATCTCCAGGAATCTGAGTGCTTACAGGCTTTATATCAATTTGAAACACTCCCAGGGTAAGAACCTAAGACAGGGTCTCCAGAAGCCTTGCCTGGAAGCTTTGCCTGCGACTCACCCTAGGCCATGTTCTTAGCTTTCCTTGACGACCATCAACCTAAGACCAGCAGCGTATGCTTAAAGATGGGGATGCTGGACTCAAATCCCAGCTCTGTCACTTACTGAAAGCCAGTAGTTTTCCAAGTATACAAAGCGTTTCAAGCAAAATCACTGCCACAATAGTAGGGATCACAGTCAAGTCATAGCATATGCACATGTTAGACATAGACATAGACATAGGTACATTTCCTGCCCTTTAGGAACACAGCACTTGTCCCTGATTCCACTCTACTTCTCTTTCCAACAATCATCAACAGCATCCTAATGTCCAGTTTCACTGTGTGGGGGAGATTTAAATTACAAAGAGGAAAAGTTTTTTGAGTTTTGAAAGCGGTATACATAGCCCTTCAATCAATTATGGGAGATTATTCCAGTCCTAAGGGGTGAGGGTGGGAATGCTCCCTTTTTGGAGGGTATGGGCCAAGCAGGAGAAATGGAAAGCTGGCAAAAAGAGAAATTTGGCTGATTAGGTGTGCCAAGTGAGGCAGAAAGTGAGAAGTTATAAGGAGAAAGTTTAATTGTAGCACTTTCAAGAAAACGATGTCAAAGTTAAGGGACAGGATCTTGATCAATTTTATTATCTTGCTGGCTAATTATTAGCCAAGTACCAAGAAACAGGAAGGCATCTAAGGGTGTGTGTGTGTGTGTGTGTGTGTGTGTGTGTGTGCCAGAGAGAAAGAGAGAGAGAGTAGGAAAAAAAGAGAGACTAGAACATAGAAGAGAAGAGTCCAGCTATTGTAGATAAAATATATACGTGTATAAGTTCCCACAATAACATAAAATCACTCCCACAACAGTAAAATATCCTAACAGTAAAAACAACCTATAGGTTTACGAATACCAATACAATCAAACATACACACACATTCACAATGTTTTAAAACTTTCACAATGGCATTAAAGATTTTTAAATGATAACTGCACATAATTTAAAGAATCTGTTTTGAAACTAAGATAATCCAGGCACATCTTCCCTGGAAGATGCACCCTAATCAAGGTGGGGTCTGTGGTAGAACTTGAGGTTTGTCCTTTAATATCTGTTTTTACCTTCTCCCCTGGTAAGACAATTTTTGGCTGGGTGGATGGCTGCCCCAAATAAAGACAACATTTCCCAACTTGCCTTGGAGTCAGGACTCAGTTCTGGCCAATAGAATAAGAGGGAAAATTATATGTGTAATTCTTGAGCTGCGCCCTGAAGGGAAAGCATGGGCCTTCTCGCTTCCTGATGGCGGAATGTAGATGAGGTGGTGCAGGCCATCTTAGTCTGTGGAAAAAGAACAATCCCCGAGGAATTGTTCAAGATAAAAGGCACCTGGACCGCTGACTATTCAGCTCATGAGCTTGAACTTACATATGTGAGTAGAAAAACAGTCTCTCTTTATAAGCTACTACTATTTTCAATCTCTCTCACAGAAGCCAACTTATATTTTAAGACATCATTTCTCTTCTTTTCAAGAGGGCTAACACTATGCCACCACATTTGCATTGACTAACATGCCAGGGGTAGGAATATGCCAGGGTATAAACTATTCCACAACCTTATTCCAAATACAAAAGTGACATATCAGAATTGCCCCTGTGGTACTCACTGGTGATGGCCTTCAGTCCACATGAGTTCACCTGCACCTGCCACAATTTCCAGCAAGCTGCTCGCTTTGTGCCTCAGGACCTGCATCTCTGGTCTTCTCTGCCTGAGGGCTTCCCCTGGTGTTGCAGGAGCTTGCTGCCTCTCCCTCGGGGCGACCCAGAAAGGCAGAGGGATTGACATCCTTGGGGGTAGCTCTCAATCAAGGCAGACTGAGGATAGAAAGATAAACGTCGAGTGTCCTCATCCTTCACTAGAGAATTCTGAGGATTCCCTCACGGCTTTGCAGAGAGTGACTCCCCAGGCCCATCTAGACCTAGTTGCCCGGCAGTGACCTGCTCATTGACACATGGTTTACTTGCTGTCCTCCTTTCCCTGTCTCGCTCTCCCCATTCTTCCCTCTGCTTCCTGCGATCTCCTCCCAAGTAAACCATGTAGCCAAAACCTTCTTTCAGGATCTGCTTTTGGCAGAACTCAAACCAAAAGATCCCTATTCTCTAAGATTCTCTCACTCCAAAGATCTCTGAAAGTGGTTAGAAAGAAGAGTAATAATTCACACACAAAAAAATGTGAAAAATAATTACATATGTTCGTCTTCAGGTTGTTTGTATGAAAAGTTTCTCAACTTCTCTTACGTCACAGATCCTACTGGATTTTCCCAGTATGCAAAAATTTCAAACAAAACCTTGCTCACAAGGTTAAGGATTGTCGTAAAATTTTCTGTTGACGGAAATAAACATCTCTAACATAATGATCTATTTAATGCAAAGAGTTGGGGGCCAAACAAAAGTTTGGTCAGTCAACAAACTATATGAACACACAATGCTTCCTAAAGGTCTTCATACTGCATCATATCCCACACAATTGTAAGTAAGCCACCACGTGAGGTTCCTTCCCTTTCACTTTCCTTCTTAAATATATCAAACCAAGAAAGAATCAGGAAACCCCTTCCCCTGTTTGCCTAAACTTACTATTGAAATATCTTTTACAAAAATCCAATTCCTGGTTTTGATGTTTCTGCATTCAGAGGAACTTCTTGTAAATGCACTTGAAAGTTTATGCATTGCAATAATAGCATAGTTTACTGCTGGATAATAGCTTTTTGGTTCCTCTGACTGTTAGTAAAAACATAACTCTTATTAATAAGGGAATTCAGCAAGTATAAGAATGAGGGAAGAATAGTTTAAAAGCTTTTCATTTCTAAAATGTTTTATTCATATTGCTTTCTGTTTTTATACACTTAATTTACTGATCTGACTCACCCTTGATTTTGAGAACTATAAACTATTGAAAGCATAACTGTCATCATAACAGAGGCAGCATTATCTTTGACTTGTCATCTTTCCAATTAGATAATAGAGGTACCGAAACTAATCTTATTGTGACACTGCTCTGTGTGTAGTAAACTTCATGATAACAAATCTTTTTATTTTAAAAATAGGCCTTGAAAAAATGTAGATGCAAAAAATTCAAGCTAGCTATCTCCAGGAGGTCTTGCTGCTTTGAAATGAAGAATTCTGATTACTGACGAGTGCATTTAAAGCTCTCCTTTTAAAGAAAAGCAGTCCAACAACTAGGACAATGACTATGTGGTAGAGTGACCCCTTAAAAAGAGATACATTTAATCATCACATTGCATTAAGTGGGACCAAATCGGTCGATCCCATGAGAGGCTCTTACTGCCCTACTTATTAAGCCATTTGATTATCTTTGTCTCATGTTGTTTCCCATTTTCTAGAACTTAAGGTTAGATGAGCATTTCTCTTGCTAACTTTACACAGTGCAGTACCATATAGAAGAAACATGATGGGGTGGATTTCACCAGCCTGTGGACCCATTTGAGGTCATATTTATGTTAGTGCTGAAATTACCTTCCAAGGCAGGTGATTAGCCATCCACAAAGGGTCCTGGGTCACTTTCGAGGGTACCCAGGCGTGTTGTCTCAAGTCTATATGTGTTATCCCACTGCTTCCAGTACCTTCTGTAGGCACGCAGCTCCACTACCCACGGTCCTAACTCGGGCTCTCTACCTAGTTTCCCCAGCTTTTCCTTTCAACAGTGCAGACCCTCCCAGGGTCCCAGGCCTCAGTCTGAAGAATTAACCTCGCCTCAAAGTATCACCCATGGGTCGTTGAAGAATGCTGCTGTGCCTAATGTCTCACCAAGTCTCTCAGAAAGGCAGTTCCTTCAGCGTCTAGCTCCCAGCACCTGATCCAACAAACCAGAAATCTCATCCAGGGGAAAGTAAAACATTCCCCCTCAATCTTCCGGGAAGAAATAAAACAATTTCTCTCAAGGGACCCAAACACAGAAGAAATACAACTCTGTTTACCACACAGAACAATTTTAGATAATCTTGAGTAGCAGTTTAGTCATTTAGAATGACATCAACTCAAGCAGCTTTCCTAGCAGTAACACTGCTCTACAATTGAACAGTTGTTTGATTCCCTTTAAGGGGCTCTCCCAGATCAAAGATCTCCCAGATCAAAGGAACAGACTCCCGCAAGTCTCACGTCTTACAAATGCAGAACAAAAAATTCTTGCAGTTTGAAATTACTGACTTTGTTCTTAATTGCCTGCCATCCCCATTAATATAGTAAAAATATCAAGGACAAGTTTCAGCAGCACTCAAGCATAATTACCAAGCTCTATATCCTACTCCGCCCCAAATTCCCTACTGATCAGCCTAGAAACAGAGTTCAGTTCTCAGGTACATACTGCACAACCCACTACATTTTGCATCAAGGATGCTGCTTACATTTAACCTGGTCTTTTTTCAGAGAATCTTTAAGATTACTGCTAAAATAATGCCTATCAGAAAAAAAAAGTTAAATAAATTAAGCAACATTCTGACTATGTATATTCTCTAGAGCAATTTCTCTATTGCACCCCTAGTAGTTTAGAATTTAAAATTCTTATCCTTACACAATTAAAATTAAATAATGAAATACCCTAACAGATTATGAAAAATAATTTATCTCAGTATCATGATCTTGATATGCACATTTGACCATAAAAATAATTTGTGCTCATAATCAAAAACTTGGATATTAAAGAAAATTGAAGTGAATATAATATCAATCTATAGTTACCCACTATTTACATATTGGGACATTTCAATGCTTCTCCACAAATTCTTTTGTATAGGTAAGATCTTAAAGTTTTACAATTTCACAATCTGCTTTTCTTACCGCACGTATATGATAAGAATCTAACTATGATTCAAATGTTTTTCAAATGCTCTTTTTTAATGACTCCATAATATTCCACCAATGAACAAACCATAGTTTACTTAAGCATTACTCTATTTTTAAACTTTTAGATTGTCTTGTTTTAGCTATTATAGAAAATGTTGTCATGCATAGCTTTGTGCATAAATCGTTATAAGTATTTCAAATTATTTCCTTAGAACATATTCTGTGAAGTGGAATTTGGGGACATAGAATATTTTGGTATAGATATATTGCCAAACTGCTTTTCAATAAATTGTGACAACTTATAATCCCACAAATATATGAGTGCTTATATTACTACATCCTTATCAACTTTGAATATTACCACTGAAGTCTCCCCACTTCCAGTCAAGACGGAGTAACAAAGGACCGAATTTACCTTCCCACCTAAAACAACTAAAATACCAGACAAAATAGATGAAACAATGCTGCTCAGGACATTGGATATCAAGCAGCAAAGAATAGTGCTTCTTGAGAGATGGGAAACAGTGAGCACTGTGATTGCCCAGCTAACAGTCTGGAGGAAGTGTCTGGATGGCAGCACAAAGAGGAGGAGCCCAGGCGGAGCTCATAAATCTCCCCAGGTGGAGGAGAAGGAGGTGGATGTCTGGGAAGCCACGGAAGCTAGAGTTCACAAGGCAGAGTAACAGAGATTCAAGAGCTACACAGAGAGACAGATCCAAAGATCTGCATCTGGTCCCCTCAAGTCTTGAGCTGAGTACGGGTCAGCACGTGCATGTGAGGAAAGGCCAGGGAAAGAGCCAACCTAAGGGAACAGGAGGAACAGTGTCAGATCAAACATAGGTCTGGGAATAGGGCCTATCCCAATAGCCAGAAGGGAACACCTCATATTTTGGGAGCTATCTGTTGGGGTACTAAGAAGGTCTTGGATCAGTAGAGGGGAAAACTAACTCTGGACTAAATATAGCTCTAGTCCCACCTAACAAAGCTTAAAAGCAAGACCTGAAAGTCTCGAACTGTTTCCAAGTATTCTAATCACAACCCAGAACAAAGTTCAACAATAATTATAGGAACACTAAAATATCTGACACCTAACAAGGTAAAATTCACGTTTGTCATCCAATCAAAAATTTCTGACCATACAAAGAAGCAAAAATGAAACCTATAATGAGGATAAAATCAGTTAATTAAAACTGACTCAGAAATGACACAAATGGTAGAAACAGCAAACAAGGACGTTGAAACAGTTATCACAGCTACATTTCATGTGTTCAAGAAATAGAAGAAATATTGATGAAAAAGGTAATCCCACAGACCCAAGAAACTCAACAAACTCCAAGCACAAAAGACACAAAAAACTTGAAGAAAACTTTGCCAAGGTACGTAATAACCAAATCAATTCACCGTTTTACTGTCATCCCTACCCATCACAGCAGCTTTTTTGCAGAATATGACAAGCTGATACTAAACTTTATGTGGAAATGTAAAGGACCTAAAACAATTAAAACAAAATCTAAAAAGAACAAAGTTTGAGAAGCTTTAAGACCTGATTTCAAGTCTATTTCTAAAGCTACATTAATCAAGACAGTATGGTATTGATGTAAAGATTGACATATACATTATTAGAACAGAATAATCATACCAGAAATAGACTCACATATATATGGGCAATTAGTTTTTGACAAAAATGTTAAAGTTATTAAATGGCAAAAGGAGGCTACGAAGTCAAGATGGCGGCGTAGGCAGACTCTGAACTCACCTCCTCCCACGGACACAGCCAATTTACAACTAACTCGTGGAAAAATTACCCCTGAGACAGAACTGAGAACTGGATAAGAGGAACTCCTGCAACAAAGGACAATCCTAATTGAGGTGGAAGAGGCAGAGACTCCCTTCTGGAGAGGAAAAACACTGCCTTCACAAGCCGCCAGCTTCACGGACGCCCAGGAGCAGCCCAAAGGTACGCAGCCTCCCTGGAGGTGCCTCTGCTGGGGGCATTTTGTGGACCCAGCACAATCGAGACGAGTGGCATAATATCTGACTTTGCCTGCTACTAAAACATTGGGGAGTACCCCCAGAAAAGCTGGTTCACAAAGAAATTAAAACCAGCTCTTAAAGGGCCCACACGCAAACTCACCCGTTTCAGAAAGCAACCTAAAATCACCAGAAAGAAAGGTGAACAGTGCTTTGGTGAAAAGAGACTCACCTGATAGGCCCTGAGTGCATCTCGGTGAGAGGCAAGACCTCTCCAGGGACTGGGACATTGGCGGCGGCCATTGTTGTGGCCAGGTGTGGACGTGCTGACAGGGACGCCATTGGAGTTCTCCCTGAGGCCTGCTAGCCCAGGATCTGCCCCACCCAGTAGAGCACCGATTTAATCCAGCTCAGCCAGGGCAGGCAGCCCACCCTAGAGACTGGCCCCACCCAACAACAAGCCTCAGGCAACTTGTGGGCCTGCATAGATTGGTGACTGGATTCTCTGCAGCCTGGCAACTGAGCTGACATCAGTGGGGCAGGGCGTGCACAAGGAGTGGGTGGAGAGTGTGGGGCAGTGGTGGAGTGTGTGGAGCTCCCGCTGTGGAGAGACTTGGTCCGCTTCAGAAAGTTGGGGCGTGCACACGGAGCAGGACTGTGTTGACTGTGTGTGTGGACCTGTGGGCGGCAGAGCTTGTCAGCTGCAGAAGACTTGTGCTTCTCAAAGACCCACATAGGGCATTTGCCCCACCTTCCAAAGCATGAAACAATTGGGTGCTCCTGTGCCTGAGGCCAGACCCACACAGCCACAATCCTCAGAGAGCTGACAAGAGACCTAAAGGCTGGAGGCTTATAGCAATTGTAAGCCCCTGAGCCTAACAACCTGCCACATGGGGACCTACTCACATAAAAGAAACACTGCAACACAAATGTGATATTAGAACTTGCAGCCAACTGTGCTGGGGCTCCCCACACCTGATAAAGAGACTGAAGAGCCCACAACAACTACAAGCAGTTGAGCATTACAACAGCTGGCCAGGAGCATAACTCGGCCTCCCTGGGCACCTACAGGGAGAGCAAACAGGCTACAATAGAAGGACACACATAGCCCACATAGGGGTCACCCCTGGAACATTGAGAACTGAGGGAAGCACACTGAAGGCCTCCTAAGGCATCATTTACATAAGGTCACCTATCCAAGAGCAGGAGACGTAGCTGACCTACCTAATACATAGACACAAGAACAGGGAAAGAGGCAAAATGAGGAGGCAAAGGAATACATTCCAAGTAAGGGAACAGGACAAAACCCCAGAAAAGGAACTAAGTGAAACAGAAATGAGCAACCTACCTGACAGAGTTCAAACAAAGAGTGTTAAGGATGCTCACTGATCTGGGGAGAAGAATAGATGAACTCAGTGAGAATGTCAACAAAGAAATGGAAGATATAAAAAAGAACCAATCAGAAATGAAGAATACAATACTGGAAATGAAAAATTCACTAGAGGGACTCAAAAGCAGAGTAGAGGATACAGAAGAACGGATCTGTGAGCTGGACGAAAGACTAGAAGAAATTACCCAAGGTGAACAGGTACAAGAGAAAAGAATTAAAAACAGTGAGGACAGTCTAAGGGACCTCTGGGACAACATCAAGCACATTAACATCCGTGTTATAGATGTCCTGGAAGGAGAAGAGCGTGACAAAGGGGCAGAGAATCTATTTCAAGAAATAATAGATGAAAACTTCCCTAGCCTAAGGAAGGAAACAGACATCCAGGTACAGGAATCACAGAGAACCCCAAACAAGATAAACCCAAAGAGGCCCACACCAAGACACATCATAATCAAAATGTCCAGAATTAAAGATAAAGAGAGAATCCTAAAAGCCGCAAGAGAAACTCAAGTTACATACAAAGGAAACCCCATAAGGCTATCAGCTGACTTCTCTGCAGAAACCTTACAGGCTAGAAGAGAGTGGCTAGATATATTTAAAGTGCTAAAAGGAAAAAACTCACAGCCAAGAATACTCTACCCAGCAAGGTTATCATTCAAAATGGAAGGAGAGATGAAAAATTTCCCAGACAAGCAAAAATTAAAGGAGATTGTCACCAAGAAACCAGTGCTACAAGAAATGGTAAAGGGACTGATTTAAGGGGAAAAGAGAAGACCACAAATAGGAAAAATTATCTATTTCCATGATAAGAGGGTAATGGATACAAATGCACAAAAATGAGGTTAGATATGATATCAAAACATAAAAGGAGGGAGAAGGGGAGTTAAAGAGCAGAGCTTTCAGACAGAGAAGAGACCATCAATTCTGTATAGAAGAAGAAAGGAACAGAGAAGGACTACTAAAACACTGAGAAAAATTAAAGTTAAAATATGGCAGTAGGTACATACTTATCAATAGCTACTTTAAACATCAATGGACTAAATGCTCCAATTAAAAGGCATAGGGTGGCTGATTGGATAAAAAAACAAGACCCATATATATGCTGCATACAAGAGACACACTTCAGACCTAAAGACACTCACAAACTGAAAGTGAAGAGATGGAAAAAGTTACTCCATGCAAATGGCAATGAAAAGAAAGCTGGGGTAGCAGTACTCATATCAGACAAAATAGACTTTAAAACAAAAACTATAAAAAGAGACAAAGAAGGGCATTACATAATGATCAAGGGAACAGTCCAACAAGAGGATATAACACTTGTAAATATCGACGCACCCAATGTAGGTGCACCTAAATATATAAAGCAATTATTAACAGACATAAAAAGAGAAATAGACAGTAACACAATAATAGTAAGGGACTTTAACACTCCACTTACACCAACGGATAGATCATCCAAACAGAAGATCAATAAGGAAACATTGGCCTTAAATGACACACTAGAACAGATGCACCTAGTAGATATATACAGAGCATTCCATCTAAAAGCCGAAGAATACACGTTCTTTTCAAATGCACATTGAACATTCTCCAGAGATGATCACATACTAGGCCACAAAACAAATCTCCATAAATTTAAGAAGATTTAAATAATACCAAGCATCTTTTCTGACCACAACGGTATGAAACTAGAAATCAACTATAGGAAGAAAATCAGAAAAGCCACAAATACGTGGAGATTAAACAAAATGCTACTGAACAACAACTGGGTTAATGAAGAAATCAAAGAAGAAATCAAAAAATACCTGGAGACAAATGAAAATGAAAATACGACATGCCAGAATTTATGCGATACAGCAAAAGTGGTTCTGAGAGGGAAGTTTATAGCAATACAGGCCTATCTCACTAAAGAAGAAAAATCTGAAGTAAACAATCTAACAATGCACCTAAAGGAACTGGAAAAAGAAGAACAAACAAAGCCCAAAATCAGCAGAAGAAGGGAAATAATAAAAATCAGAGCAGAAATAAATGAAATAGAGACCAAAAAAAAAATAGAAAAAATTAGTAAAACCAAGAGCTGGTTCTTTGAAAAGATCAACAAAATTGACAAACCTTTAGCTAGACTCACCAAGAAAAAAAGAGAGAAGGCACAAATAAGTAAAATCAGAAATGAAAGAGGAGAGGTTACAACAGACACCTCAGAAATACAAAAGATTATAAGAGAATAGTATGAAAAGCTATATACAACCAATTCGACAATCTGGAAGAAATGGATAAATTCTTAGAGTCATACAACCTTCCAAAACTGAATCAAGAAGAAGTAGACAATTTGAATAGACCAATCACCAGTAAGGAGATCGAAACAGTAATCACAAAACTCCCCAAAAATAAAATTCCAGGACCAGACGGCTTCCCTGGTGAATTCTACCAAACATTCAAAGAAGACTTAATAGCTATCCTTCTCAAACTCTTCCAAAAAATTGAGCAGGAGGGGAAGCTCCCTAACTCATTCTACAAAGCCGACATTACCCTGATACCAAAACAAGACAAGGACAACACAGAAAAAGAAAATTACAGGCCAATATCACTGATGAATGTTGATGCAAAAATCCTCAGCAAAATACTAGCAAATCACATACAACAATACGTTAAAAAGATTATGCATCATGATCAAGTAGGATTTATTGCAGGTATGCAGGGATGGTTCAACATTCGCAAATCAATCAACGTAATACACCACATTAATAAAATGAAGAATAAAAATCACATGATCATCTCAATAGATGCAGAGAAAGCATTTGACAAGATACAGCATCCATTTATGATAAAAACTCTGAATAAAATGGGGATAGAAGGAAAGTACCTCAACATAATAAAGGCTATATATGACAAACCCACAGCTAATATCATCCTCAATGGTGAAAAACTGAAAGCTATCCCTCTAAGAACAGGAACCAGACAAGGATGCCCACTGTCACCACTCCTATTTAACACAGTACTGGAAATCCTAGCCAGAGCAATCAGGCAAGAGAACGAAATAAAAGGGATCCAAATTGGAAAGGAAGAAGTGAAACTGTTACTATTTGCAGATGACATGTTTTATATATAGAAAACCCTAAAGAATCCACCAGAAAACTTTTAGAAGTAATAAATGAATATGGTAAAGTTGCAGGATACAAAACCAACATACAAAAATCAGTTGCATTTCTATACACTAACAACGAAGTAGTAGAAAGAGAAATTAAGAATACCATCCCATTTACAATTGCAACAAAATGAATAAAATACCTAGGAATAAACTTAACCAAACAGGTGAAAGATCTGTACATGGAAAACTATAAAACATTACTGAAAGAAATTGAAGAAGACACAAAGAAATGGAAAGATATTCCATGCTCTTGGATTGGAAGAATTAACATAGTTAAGATGTCCATACGTCCTAAAGCCATCTATAGATTCAATGCAATCCCTATCAAAGTTCCAACAACATTTTTCACAGAAATAGAACAAAGAATCCTAAAATTTATATGGAACAACAAAAGACCCCGAATAGCTAAAGGAATCCTGAGAAAAAAGAACAAAGCTGGAGGTATCACACTCCCTGATTTCAAAATATACTACAAAGCTATAGTAACCAAAACAGCGTGGTACTGGCACAAAAACAGACACACAGATCAATGGAATAGAATTGAAAGCCCAGAAATAAACCCACACATCTATAGACAGCTAATCTTTGACAAAGGAGCCAAGAACATACAATGGAGAAAGGAAAGTCTCTTCAACAAATGGTGTTAGGAAAACTGGATAGCCACATGCAAAAAAACGAAAGCAGACCCTTACCTTACACCATACACAAAAATTAACTCCAAATGGATTAAAGACTTGAATGTAAGACCTGAAACTATGAAACTTCTAGAAGAAAACATAGGCAGTATGCTCTTCGACATCGGTCTTAGCAACATATTTTCAAGCACCATGTCTGACCAGGCAAGAGGAACAATAGAAAAAATAAACAAATGGGACTACATCAAACTAAAAAGCTTCTGCACAGCAAAGGAAACCATCAACAAAACGAAAAGACAACCTAACAATTGGGAGAAGATATTTGCAAACCATACATCTGATAAGGGCTTAATCTCCAAAACATATAAAGAACTCATGCATCTCAACAACAAAAAAACTACCAACTCAATTAAAAAATGGGGAAAAGACCTGAACAGACATTTCTCCAAAGAAGATATACAGATGGCCAACAGACACATGAAAAGATGTTCAAAATCATTAACTATCAGGGAAATGCAAATCAAAACTACAATGAGATATCACCTCACGCCCGTCAGAATGGCTATAATTAACAAGACAGGAAACAACATGTGTTGGAGAGGATGTGGAGAGAAGGGAACTCTCATACACTGCTGCTGGGAGTGCAAACTGGTGCAGCCACTATGGAAAACAGTATGGAGATTCCTCAAAAAATCAAGGATAGAACTACCATATGATCCAGCTGTTCCACTGCTGGGTGTTTATCCAAAGAACTTGAAAACACCAATGCATAAAGATACATGCACCCCTGTGTTCATTGCAGCATATTCACAATAGCCAAGACTTGGAAGCAACCTAAGTGCCCATCAAGGGATGAATGGATAAAGAAGATGTGGTTTATATACACAATGGAATACTACTCAGCCGTACGAAACGATGAAATCCAGCCATTTGTGACAACATGGATGGACATTGAGGGTATTACGCAAAGTGAAATAAGTCAGAGGGAGAAGGTCAAATACCATATGATTTCCTTCATTAAGTAGTAGATAATAACAACAACAAACACATAGAGACAGAGATTGGATTGGTGGTTACTAGAGGGGAAGCGGGGAGGGAGGAGGGCGAAAGGGATAATTCAGCAGATGTGTGTGGTGATGGGTTGTAATTAGTATTTGGGTGGTGAACATGATGTAATCTATGCAGAAATAGAAGTATAATGATGTACACCTGAAATTTATAGCATGTTATAAACCAATGTTACTGCAATAAACAAAAAATTGAAAAAAATAAAAAATAAAAATAAATGGCAAAAGGATTTTTTTTAACAAATAGAATTGGAAAAACTGCTTGTATTTCTTAGAATACAAAAAATGCTATCCTTAAAAGAAAAAAATGATAAATTGGACTTCATCAAAACTAAAATCTTCTGCTCTTTAAAGGACATTGTAGAAAAAATTAAAAGACAATCTATAGACAGAGGAAAAATTAGAAACATAGATGGCGAGAATATATAGAGAACTCTTAAAATTCGTTAACAAAAAGATAATTCAATATTCAAGGAGTTAGAAGATTCAAAGAGACACTTCAAAAAAGAGGCATACAAATGGACAATAAGCACTTGAAAATTCTTAACTTTACTAGTCATCAGTAAAATGAAAACAGGAATCACAGTGAGACACCACTTCACGTCTACTAGAGTAGCTACAATTAAAAAAACTAAGAACAGTCCATTCTGGACAGGATGCAGAGAAATTAGACCTCTCATGTATGGTTGGTAGGGTTGTAAAATGATGCAGCAACTTTGGAAAACTAGCAGTTTCCTATGAGGTTAGATATATATTGACCTTATGACACCACATGTCCACTCCTAGGTGTTTACCCCAAAGAAATGAAAATATATGTAATAAAAAGTCTGACAACATTTTGATGTTTTACCACCGACAGCTTTCAAGCCCCTTTCTCTTTGGCCCACATGTGAGCAAGCCAATAAGAAAGCCTGGGCATCCCTTTCTTTTGGCATTGGACAGGAAGTTCAACTCATACAAACCCCAGCCCATGGGAACACTCACCTTGGCTTCACCTCCAACCACAATAAAAACTGAAGTCCCTGGTCCCTCCTTTGCTCAAGTCGTTCTAGAGCAGCTTGGCTGCTTGCTTTGCTCTCCCAAGAAAGTCCCATTATGTGAGCAACAAACACTTTCATACCCTCTTGCTAGGTGTGTGGCATCGTCAGTCTAAACATTTAAGCCAGTTTTCCACGTAGGGTTGATCGAGTCCTCTACACAACCACAAAAGAATATATATCCACAGAAAAACTTGTATACAAATGTTCTTAGCAGCTTTACTCATTACAGTCCCAAACTGGAAATAATCCAAATGCCATCAGCAGGTAAATATATAAACAAATAATGGCATGTTTATATAATGGATTACTACCTTTGAAGAAAACAAGTTACTGACACAGCCCCAAAACAGCTGAATCTTAAAAACATTATGATGTAGAGGAAAAGCCAGACACAAAAGAGTCATAGTGCATGAGTCCATTTATATGAAGCTCTTGAACTGGCAAAGCTAGTCAATCTTGATAAAAATCAGAGCAGTGGTTTCTTGGAGCTGGGAGAGATGGTGCGGAGATTGATCACAACAGGGAACAAAGGAACTATATTGGAAGATGGAAATATTTTATATTCTGACCTAGGTGATAATTATGGGGTGTACATTGTACAAAAGTCCTTAACCTTAATTGAGTGAATTTTCTTGTATGAAAATTATACCTCAAATAAGTTGATTTTGAAAACCATGATACAGAAGGTTTATCATGTGTCTACCTCATTGACTCCTAGCTATATCCCACAAAGGGGGCAGAAAACACTCCCTTCACACGGACATGAAAAATATACAGTATGCAGAAAGCACCAGAATCGTTGTGACTGTCCTCTACTGGATTGGAGATGCTTAAATGGAAGTTAGAGTATCCTAGGGTGACGTGACAAGCAGAGGCACTTAAGTGTTAGAAATAAAGGGGGCATGTTTACTACAATATGTAGTGTGACTATGCTGTAATAAGAATGAAGTAAGTGAATCGACGGTGGTGGCTAATTGATTGTGCAGGGCCTAAGCCTAGAATAGGATGGCTATTCCAATAAGTACTATTCAATCTTGTATAACAATAAAAACTGAAACCTACAAGTCTAGTAAATAGAGTTCTAAATTGTGTTCCTAAGGCATAAAATAATGATATTTCTTCTAGTTCGCTCTTGAATGATGGGGTGGCCTAGAAACTTTGAAATCATTCTGCAATCGTATCACAAGTGTCAGGGGATCTTACTAATAGCTTTCCCCAACTTCGAACTTTAAATGAACACTGAGGAGGAGATATCCTTAGACATCTTGAAGATTATAGGACAACTAAAGAAATCTCAGTGGGCACATTTTTAAGCTCTGGTACTTTAAGTCTACCAGACCAGTCTAGAGTGAGATTTGACATTCCATGTTTGGTCTCCTTCAGGGTTTCCTGCTAGTATAAGGTACAGATATAATCTTTATTCTTGTTCAGTGGCTCAAACACCTATACTAATCCTGGGGAAATGGATAGAAGTCTCCAGGACAGAGTGGAAGATTACTAGGAAGTAGAGTTTTGACCCAAATAGTAGACCCAGGAAGACACAAATTCATCTTGAGATTATTTTTGCAGTTTTTGAGTAGAAAATTCCCAGGTAGAATAACTATTCCTAGCAACGGAATAGTTATTATTAATGGGCACAAGCCCCGTGTTAGCTCTGAACTCATGGATAAGGACAATTGCTTTGTTTAAAATCCTAAATCAAAATCAATAGCACATCCATGGATGAATTTCTTATATTAATATCATCAATAAATAGCACATCCTTGGAGGAATTTCTTATATTAATATCACCTTTATTGGAGCAAATCAATTAAATCTCTGGCATCTGGGTATGCAACTATTGCTATAGTGAATGTTTTTCCCTGTATCCTAGTAAGCATAAAATATAAAAGCAGTGTATTTCACTCAAGCACAGTAGCACCTATCTTCACAAAATCCAATGTCCTTTTTTGATAAACACACTCAACAAATTAGGAGTAGAAGGGAAATTCCTCAACTTAATAAAAAGTATCTATGAAAAACACATAGCTACAATCATACATAATGATGAGAGACTGAAAGCCTTTCATCTAAGATAAAAAACAAGACCACAATGTCCACTCCTGTCACTTGTATTCAACATTGCACTGGATACTCTAGCCAAGGCAATTAGACAAGAAATTGAAATAAAATGCATCCAAATTGGAAACTACTTCTGTTTGCAGGTGACAAGATCTTATATAGAGAAAATCCTAAAGAATCCACAAAAAACTATCAGAGCTAATAAACTAGTTCAAAAAGTTTGGAGCATATAAGGTCTATATATAAAAATTTTATCTAATATTATATAGCCACTTCAACTTTCTTTTGGTTATTGTTCACATAGTATATCTTTTTTCATGATTTTCTCTTTGTCTTTGGTTTTTAACAATTTGAATATAATGTGTCTAGGTGTATAATGTGTCTTTAAATTCATTCTCCTTAGAGTTTGTTGAGCTCAAATGTGACAAGCTAAGATATGTAGAGTAATATAGACTAATATTTTTCATCAAATTTGTAAGTTTTCAGCCATCATTTCTTCAAATATTCTTTCGGCCTCCTTTTAATCTCTCCTCTCCTGCTGGGACTGCCATTATACATTATATGTGGGCACGCTTGATGGTTGTTATGGTTTGAATGTCTGTGTCCCCCCCAAAATTCATATGTTGAAATTCTAATGCCCATATGTTAGTGTTGGGAGGTGGGGCCTTTTAGTGGTGATTAGGTCGTGAAGGTGGATCCCTCATAAATGAGATGAGGGCCTTTGTAAAAGAGACCCCAGAGAGATTCCTTGCCCCTTCCAGTATATAAGGACACAAGGAAAAGATGTCTGTCTATGAACTAGGAAGCCCTCGCTGAATCTGCTGGCACCATGATTCTGGACTTCCCAGCCTCTAGAACTGTGACAAATAAATGTTTGTTGGTTATAAGCCACCCACACTTTGATATTTTCTCATAGCAGCCTGAACAGACAGTGGTGTTCCACAGGTCTCTGAGGATCTGTCCATTTTTCTTCATTCTTCTTTTCTTTCTGCTCCTCAAACTGGATGAGTCAATTAACCTATCTTTAAGTTCTCTAATTCTGTTTTCTGCTTGCTCAAATCTGCTGTTGAGCACCTCTAGTGAATTTTTTATTTCAATTATTATATTTTTGTACAGAGTTTCTAGTTTTATAATTTCTATCTCTTTATTGATATTCTCTGTTTGGTGAGACATTATTCTCACACTTTCCTTTAGTTCTTGAGACACAGCTTCTTCTAGTTCTTTGATAATATTTAAAACAACAGATTTAAAGTCTTTGTTTAATAAATCCAACACCTGGGCTTCCTCAGGAACAGTTTTTATTGACAACTTTTTTCCCAGGGTATGGGCCATACTTTCTTCTTTCTTTGCATGTCTCATATTATTTCTCAGTAACTGGACATTTCAAAAAATGGTAACTCTGCAAATCAGATTCTACCCCCTTCCTCAGTTTTATTTTTGTTACTGTTTGTCGTCAATTGTTATTTTAGTGACTTTTCTGAACTGATTCTTTAAAGCCTGTATTCTTTGCCATTAGTGACCACTTAAGCCTCTCCTCATATGGCTTACTGGTCAGCTAATGATTGGACAGAGATTTCCTTAAATGCCTGGAGCCAATAAGTCTCCCAGTTTTTGTCAGGTACTCTGTGGACATGTTGAGGAGTACCTTCAGCACTCAGCCAGGCAGTTTATAATTGTGCCTTAGCCTTCACTTCCTGCTTACATAGAGTCCAGAGGCGAGCCAAAGGTGAGAATTTAGGGCTTTGGCTTATCTTTGCTGAGAATGCTCAGAACTCTGGGCATATGCACAGCACTACAAATATACATTAACTTCTAGATTTCCAGAAATATATTGCAGCTTTTCCAAGCTCCTAACGGACCTCTCAT
This sequence comes from Ceratotherium simum simum, assembly GCF_057802395.1. NCBI lineage: Eukaryota > Metazoa > Chordata > Mammalia > Perissodactyla > Rhinocerotidae > Ceratotherium > Ceratotherium simum. The sequence goes on along the minus strand of NC_141930.1, from coordinate 21,547,865 downwards.
TCCCCATTGCACTAAAGCTTTTTGGTTAGCCTATTTGCCCCAATTGTTATTTATCACCTCGAGCAGACACAATGCTAAACAACTGCCTCTGATTATTTTCACAAACACCTCCGGGGAAAAGGCTGCCTGCACTGAGTGAGCTGTGATTACAAGCTGTTCTTTTTCAAGGCTGCCACAGAGCTGGAGAGGGGGAATGAGTATAGGGCAGGTTAAAATGTCACAAAATTTACTGTTCTTACTGAGATTCAGCCATTTTTCTTGAATAAAACTCCTCAGATTTCTCCAAGGTCTTTGTTAATTTCCAGATTTCTGAAAAAGTTGACTGTAACTACTTTTGCCAGTATTTTCGTTGCTTTAATGGAGGATAGCATTTTTGGAAGTGCTTATTCTCCCATTTTTGCTGAAGTCTCCTGGCCCCATCCCCCAATGCAATGCCTATTATTTTTATTCATCTGTCTGAGCAAAATTTTGCTCAGTTTTAGAATCCTAAGTTTTCCTTGGGATCTCATTTAACATATATTACAAATAAAATTTCCATTTATACCTATGCATACATGCAGTTTTGTACAAATAGCCACGAAAGGAGGCATTTTATTCACAAAATCCCCTAATAGTCATGTATGCACACACAAATGCAAATCCCTCTCATACAATTCCTACTGTTTCCCCAGTGTTCACTAATTTCTGTCCCTACATGCTTATCAACTGGCTTGCCTCTAATTACACAGGAGGGAAACGAGTAGGAGCTAGAATGTGGTAGAAGCAACAATTTCTGCAAGGATAATGACCCTACCACATCATGCCACCACCTCTCAACCTTCATCAGAAACTTTGGCCTTCAGTAGTTGAAGAGAAAAGAAACCAGAAATGCAATGAGGTTCTCTTCACATCACTACGCCCCACCCCACCACCCTTTGTTGGGAAACGGAAGACAAAGATTTACACTTTAAGATACCCACAGTAGCTTCTGATGTGGCCTATGCATTTTCAGGTCATCCAATTCTTTATCTAACTAATGTTGATTCTTCAACTCATAGACTTCATTGAAAACCTAGGAAAACTTCCCTTGTTCAAGGTAGAGATTGCACAGCTAATGTTGGGCCAATTTTAGCTGTGCTAATTATCAACAAGAAAAGGTGTTAAACCTTGAAATATGTGAGTGAAAAGAAGTAATGTCTATTTGCATCAAACCTACCTTTCAAGTGTTATTCCTCTTGAAGGAGCATGATGTTATTCTACAACAAGGAGTGGGAAGCTTCTATACAGTGTTGTCTATTTGTAAGACAAGCACATTTGGAGTTTTCTTTTTGAGTAACAACTCTAGAAGGCCCTTGTACCAGAGCTTACAAAACACACCAATGAAGATCCCTGGCTCTGGATGCATCCTGCCAGAAACTGAGTAGTATTCATTTTAAACACAATAATAACTTTGTGGAGTAGACAGCATTCATGCAACTGAAAACAACATATGGTCTTCAATAAAATGAAAGGTACACTAGGAAAGGCCAGCTCTAAAGAATATTTTTAAGAAGTAGGCATGGAATTAAATTTAAGATTCCCTTTCCTAATACGAAAAAAAAAAAAAACAGAAAAATCTATCTGCCTTTCTTCTTCTAAGAAATTCATGAGGGGAAAATTTACATGACTCTTCTTTCTCCCACTGAAAAAGACAATGCTCAGAGCACACTTTAAACCACAAAGATAAAAGAGAAGTGGAATATTTAAAGGCTCTTAGGACGTGTAAGAATCCAACTCACTACATACAAGTTTATTCTCACCAATCCCTATCTGACAATTGAAGTTTTGCATCTCCAATATCTCTAGCTGGTCACAGGATCCATCTTAAAAACTTGAGAAATCATGCTTTAAAAATGTACTTCTCATTTGTGTAGTACCCAATCCCAGACAGAGTTGTGGAAATCAGCACATACCATTTGCCTGGAAGAGTAAACATCCCTCTCACTTTCTTCCTTCTGAAAATTCTATACAGTGTTTTTCAGTAGAAATCATTTACATTTAAAATGTAATATGGAGCTGTGAAATGTAGTCATAGAAACCATGACAGTAGAGAAAAAAGAGAGATGGGGGATTTAGTGAGTGTTTTTGATTTTTCAAATACAATAGACCCCTTAGCAAAATCAGTTGTGCCATATGGTGAACTGTGTGTGGTAATTTTCTAAGCTTGCAAATAGAATTCTGCAAAATGTGATCAACTGCTAAGTCACTGCACTCCAAGTGAGCCCAAATTCCACTCCTGCTCGCTATTCCCAAGGGTACTAGATGCCAACACTTTACATACTGCAAACAAACAAACAACACTTAGTATTTAATTTTAAGAATCCTCAAATAAAGATGCATGGGATAGGATAGAAGTTCACTAAAAATCATTCAACTTGAAAAATGGAGAAATAGTTGGTTTCAGAAAGCCATAGACCTCTTTGAAAACTCATGACTGACCATTTCTCTAAAACTCTAAACTGGTCTAAGATTCAGTTCTTGCCCTCTCTCCACCACACACAATCTGTAATATTGCCATTGTTGTCTTCTAAAAGTGAGATTTTCTGTGTCTGTAAATGTAAGTCGGATTTTTCTGCAAAGAAAAGAATCACAAAATCTCAATGCATAATAAGGAGCATTTATTTTTTCATGCATCTACAGGTTGGCTGAGGCAGTTCTATTTTAGACTGCAGGCCTGTGGGTCAGCGACAGCTCTGCTCCATGCATCTAACACTGGAGCCCAGGCTGAAAGGATGGCAGCTACTCCAGTAGGTCTTCATGTCAATGGCCAAAGTGCAAGAGAGTAAGCCCAAGCATGCAAACACGTTTTAAGCCTCTTCTTACATCTCATCTGTTAATATCTCACTAGCCAAGTAAATTACAGAGTCAAGCCCAATGTCAAGGAGAAGGGGCATATGCTTTCAGGTAGAGGTAGGGTGAGGGAGTGAATATTTACTTAACAATAAACCAATTTACCACAATCCACCCTTTTGTTCTCAAATATTCTCTTTCTTCCCACATGCAAGATATATTTATCCCCATTACACTGCTAAAATCACAGCATCTGGCTCAAAATCCAGGACCTCATGATTTACATCTGGTCTAAATGCAGGTCCTTTTGATCCACTGAACTAAAAACACAATGTGTGTGTTCCCACACACCCAATATACAATGGTAAAATGTGGGTAGGATAGCCACGATAAATACTCCTATTTTTAAAAAAGAACATATAAAGGCATTGGTCCAAAGCAATTCTGGAACCCCACAGAGCAAGTGTTTTCAGGTTTTCAAGCTGGGTAAGAAACTTAAATGATTCCTTGCTAACTGCTCTTGCCCCAAAGATGTACCAAAATAAGGTATATCCTGTAATGCAACTAGTAGGAATAAAAGCAATAGTGAATGAGACCTGTGCACTCCCCATAGGAGGAAGATGAGCCTTCCTACACGAGAAAATTCACTGGGAACCTATATCTGTACAATTACATTAGTTGAGAAAAGGTAATTTGCTTTGTTCTTAGCTAATATGTAACTCATAAACAACAGAATCATGGCCATGGTTCCTTTTTTTAAAGGGAATTCGTGAATTTTTTTTTTTTTTTCTGCAGGGAAAGATTCACCCTGAGCTAACATCTGTTGCCAATCTTCCTCTTTTTTTTTTTCTCCCCAAAGCCCCAGTGCATGGTTGTATGGCCTAGTTGTAAGTCGTTCTAGTTCTACGTGAGCCACCACCACAGCATGGCAACTGACAGGTGGTGTGGTTCTGTAACTGGGAAAGGAACCTAGACTGCTGAAGCGGTGAGCGCTGAACTTTAACCACTAGGCCATCAGGGCTGGCTCATGGTCATGGTTCTTGATAAGACTCTGGTTCTGCTGACTGGGAGTAGTTCTCAGTCCATCAATCTCCACAGACTTTTTGAGTTGGCCCTCTTGAAGGTCCTTCCTTTGCCATCATCCTGCTTGACTAATTCTAAAGAGGGCATTTGAAAACAAGCCTTTCTTGGTGGCTGAGCAGGGGTTTTTGGAGGGGAGGGGGAAGGGTGGTTTGGTTTTTTTTAGCTCAATTCCTCAAGAGGTCTTTTTACTTTTCTAAGAGTCTCAGTGTCTTTTAGTCTAGGCTAGTGGCACTTTTGCCAATACAGGTCTCTCAAAAGCTTGGTTTGTTTTCTATGTACTTAATTCTAGGTAAATCCAAGTGCCAAGAGCCACATCCACAATTTTTTCCAAGGCACGTCTCTCTCTAGACTTAATTTCAATTACTTTGGTACATTAGTCCTCTGTGGGACTTTGCCCTTAATTTTTCTAGAAGCCCTTTTGTCCAGCTGAGAACATTTACTAAACCACACTTGAATCTGTTTGTATGTCTTAACAAAGGATGTTAGATCTATCATTGATTTGGTCTTTGTAATTACCACATGTTTGTTTTGATACAAAAAACTTTTATTTTCCAAATCTGAGATTTCTGGGCTCTCTACAGACCCTCTAAATTCTCCTGGCAAACCAACCAGTTTTTACCAAGCTTATCTCTTTCCAGCAGCACTTTATAAATTGTGTTTAGTAGCTCTCAGCTCTTGCTTTTGAAATCTGCTGACCAAATGATACAAATTAGGTACATTTTCTGTCTTCTGAGTTACTGCAAGCAACAGTTTTATCAAATAATTTGTCATTTTATAACACAGATCACCATTTTTTCAATAAATGTAATAAAGTTGTTCGTCTCTGATGTAGGAGTCTCACGTCTTCTACCAGCATCCCTGAAACTGTGGCAGAATAAATTGTCAGCTTGTAAATAGAGTAAAATATCAGGCTTTTTACACTTCCTGACCATCAGAAGCAAAGCAAGTCACATAGCCAAGCCCAACATTAATGCAGAAAGAAAGTGTAATTCTCCCATGGAGGTGGGGCAGAAAGGAAGGTAGGAAGTGAATATTTGCTGAATAACAACCTAATGTACCATAATATCTACCACTGTACCTATTTATCATTTCTTCTCATTTGGAATAGAAGCATTTTGTTGGGAGAATAATAATATGTAAGTACTGGGTCTTGGCAGGATTGAGAAAAAAGTAAAAACGTCAAGGGCTCCAACCTCCATAGTGTTTCTCCTTTTCTATCTCTTATGGACACTGAACTTCTCTTCCTCTATTGTGTGGATTTTCTTATTACTTTCCCCTTTTCCCATCAAAGTTTTTTCTCTGATCTTTAATGCCAGCTGAAGTTTTTAATCTAGGCAGTATTTATGAAAATCTTAAAAATAAAGAGAAAAACCTAAAAATGGCATTTCAGGGTTGGAGTTGAGTGAAAAGAAATCAGTGGGACCTCCAGGGGTTCTCTAAAACCAAACCAGAGAGGTAGGAATGTCATTTCTTTGAACACATCCGCTACCATTTGGACTCGACTACAGCAGCAGGGATTACTAAAGACAGCATGGTGAAGGATGAGTTTAATTTAGCTTGTAGAGTATGCTCAAACCATGATTGTTAAGTCAACGACTTTTGTAACAAATTAAGACCATTTCCTTGAACTCATATAACTACAAGGGATTCATAGAACACCAGAAGCAAACTCATCCCTAACAGACAAGCTGTTCTGCAATAGGTACTAGATAGGCACTTCCTACTAGATTTCAGTAACATGGGACAAAAGGCTTGCAAACACATGACAGATTAGATTCCGGAGTTAAAGTTAGGTGACTATTTCTAATCAACAGGAAAGGTAATTGAAACTCCAAGAATTTAAGCATTTAATGAAAAACAAATTTCTTTCAAAATGAAAATTAAGATCAAAATTTGCAGACCAGCATCTCATCTCTGATATTTCCAATCTACCTACTGATCACATACATCTACATGCAAGAAATGTTGAAAAACAAAACACACGGATAAAATCCTCAGCTCTTGCATAATATTTAATTTTTTTAAATTGTGTGCAGATATTAACACAATCTCGACATTTGTCTTACATTTCATTCTCACTGAACAGGTATTGTATTGAAATCTGACTGTTGTAAGAAGAAATGGACTCTTCTAGGTACTGTGGATGCCACTATATATCCAACAACTGCTTACTGATATGTTTAGTTAGTCTTATACTTATCAGAGGCTATCAGATGCCAATAGCTTCAGATTGTTTGAAGGCATCTTCCCAAACTGAACAAGAAAAGCAAAATCATCTGGTTTTGCACTCACCTGTATAAGTAAGCGTAAGGGACAGAATTAAAGACTGATGAAAACATGCTAGTTGGGATGGGGCCCAAGCGGGCTCTGGTGATTAGAACTCAGTGTCCTAGAGCGGGTAAAAAGCCCAAAGAGGTAGATAAGAGCAAAACTGTGGGGTTCTTTGAAAGATAGGTGGGCAAGTTCAGACTTTGCTTCACAAACTGTTTTAAAGCAGGAAAATGACACGATCTACATTTTAGGAAGACCTCTCTGAGGCAAGGTCAGGGGTGGCTTGGAGAGGTTGAGCCTGGAGGCCAGGACAGTGAGAGGATTATCACTGAGCCCTTGGGAAGAGGTAACCAGGGGCCAGCCCTGTGGCTTGGCGGTTAAGTGTGTGTGTTCCGCTACTGGCGGCCCAGGTTCGGATCCCGGGAGCACACCGACGCACCACTCCTCCGGCCATGCTGAGGCCGCGTCTCACGTACAGCAACTAGAAGGATGTGCAACTATGACATACAACTATCTACCAGGGCTTGGGGGAAAAAAAGGAGGAGGATCGGCAATAGATGTTAGCTCAGAGCCAGTCTTCCTCAACAAAAAGAGGAGGATTAGCATGGATGTTAGCTCAGGGCTGATCTTCCTCACCAAAAAAAAAAAAAAGGTAACCAGGGGCCTGAATGGTGGGTCTACGTGGAAGGGGCACTACTGAGGTGGACTTGACTAAACTTAGTGACTGATTTGATAATTTTATAAATTTTTAATTAAATTATAAAAATGCTTAGAGACAATGAAGCATCAATAATGACCCTTTTATTTTTTAATGAAATAATGAAAAATGTAGAGAAAAATATAATGAATATCCATTTACCTACCACCCAGCTTAAGAAATAAAATGCTACAAATATAAATAAATCCCACTATATGCTCTTTCCAAAACCCAATTCCTCCCTCCTGCCCAGAGGCTAGCTCTATCCTAAATTTAGTATTTACCCACATTCTCTTTCTTCTCTTCCCCTTATCTATTTCCTTATCTGCTGCCACCACTATCTTTGCTCAATGAGGCAATATTCACTTCCTAAACTATAACTTTAAATATTTACCTGTAATATCTATATTTTAGGGGAATTTCCTAACTGGTCTTTTCCTTCTCTACGCATTGGGCTCTCCTGTAGGGTCAGAGCAATCTTCTCCCCATGTCATAATACTGTATACATTCTCTCATCTAGTCCTTGAACATTTGTTGCAAACCAATTATATGCCAGCTACTCTGCTAGGGACTGGAAACACAATGACATTAGACATGGTAGGCCCATTGTAATCACTTAGTAGGTATTTGTTGAATGAGTGAATAATGGACTCTATTCCTGCCCTTGAGAGTAATATAGAATAACGAAGGAGAAAGACACAGCAACTATTTGATAAATTATATTAGACAGAGGAATAAAAGACTGTGGGAATACAAGCCTAGATAGCCCACAAAGGTATTGCCCTGGTTTAGTCCATGGTATTTCAGAAACTTGTCACTTAATCTGATGACTTTTCACTTAAACATTTGCAGACTACTACCATTCCTGCACCTCTGTGAGGTAAAGACATTAAGAAAATATGCTTCCTAGCCAAGATGAGAGCCCCCTAGAAGATATTCTAGTACTGGCCAGACAACGTCCACTTCCCCTAGAGCGGCAGTGAAGAGACAACACCAGCTCACTGCTAGACATCAACTCAGACCCCATCATGACTAATCTCTAGAAGTTTTGTCCACTCAAGGGTCACACCAGAGAGATTTCCCTGTCTTCCCACCTCCAACGGTTGGGACCTACCCTGACTATGGCGTGGAGGAGCATTGCTTCCTTGTCATAATTATCTAATAATAACAATAACCAGAGAAAAACTAACAATAACGAATAGCATATATTGAGCACTTGCTACATAAGTGATTTGTATATGAAAAATCACATGTGATAGCTTGTGTAATCCTTACAGCCTCTCTAGCAAACATCAGGTCTCATTATGGTTCCCAATATCTCCTGGAAAGTTTCCTAAGTGGTCCTCAAGGATGTTAAGTAATCTGTTCAATAACACAGAGCCAGAAAAAGCAGAGAGATGCCTATCTGAAAGCTACCAATCCTTCACGAAAATGTTATAATAAAAGTAAGTTTTGGTGCCATTAGCAACTAATTATTGGCAAAACAGTAGTAATAACAACAATAATAGCATAGTGCCTGAAAATGGAACATTGCCAGATAGAAATGGAAAATGGCCAGAAAGAGGAGTGATCCTTGGTGGAGGAGGCACTTTGTCAAAGGCAAGTGGAGGGACTATATTGATAGCATGTCCATTTGTTTAGTAGATAACTAATAATAGGGTAAGGACTCACCTTCTCTTCACTTGTCACACCATGCTGTGGTTTCTTACTGCCTGAGGCATCAGGCCCTTGGCTGCTGTTTGTGTTAGTAACAGAAGAGTCATTTCCATGGTTTCCTTATGGTTTCTAGAGACAATTATACATATTTTTAAAGCTTGGCTGATTTTATTCATGGAATCCACCCAATAGTTGACACATTACAAGTGGCATAAGTCCATATTTTGTAATGTGTATCAACATCTCACAGTTATGAAGTGTTGCATTCTCAAGTAGGAAGGTCTTTTAAAAACGATATGCATCTATGACATTACTGCTCAGAGCACCCAGCTGTAAGGCTCCTGTTGCTGATGGGAACCAGGGCATCCTCATTGGTCTTTGCCGTCAAGCCCTCACAGAGGCTTTCTGGGACAGCACAGATGCAGAATGGCAAACAGTCCCATCTTGGTGCCAATGCCAGTGGATGGTAGAAGCTGCAGAAAACAAGGCACTGGTGGAGAAAAGGGACTTATAAATCGATTCTGAGGAAACGTGATCTATTCTTGAGCATTCTTTGGGACAGAACGATTAACTCCCCTTCAGTACCATCTTCCCTAGACAAGTTTACACAGAAGGTATAATATGTGATTTGGATTTTAAAGAAAAATAAAAATTCACCAGGTGGGAAAGTGGGTGAAGGCTCAGCAGATGCTAAAGCATAAAGGCATTGGAATGTTCTCAACCTGTATTGAGACGAGTCGTGAGATATATAGGAATTTTTGAGATCATACTATTTACCAGTTTTTGTAGGGCTTTTTCTTAAATGTTATATCAGGATTATATTTAAAATTCTTATGTACATGGGCCTCAATTTACTTAACCATTCCTTTATTGCTGGGCATTTAGGTTTTCTCCAACCTTTCTGTATTATAAACAAGGCTACAAAGGATACCATTGTGAATAAATTTTCATCCGATTTTCTGATAACTTATTTAGTATATCTTCCCAGAAACAGAAATTCTTAGCGAAGGGGAATGTAAATATATGAACTTCTGGATGTATATTGAGAAATTACTTTCCAGAAAGGTTGCATCATCTGAATTTCCATCTAGCTGTGTAAAGAATGCTTGTTTCACTAGAACGTTTCCACTTTAGGGTATTAATTTTACCAAGACTTGCTAAGATAATTGAGGTAAAATAGTATCATTGTTTGAATTTGCATTTCTTTGAACATTTTCTTCCCAATGTAAAATGGTTATTTGTTCATTGTGCATAGCAACACCCCTTCTCTTTTGGAAAAGTTGTTCTGACAGGGAGAATATCAATTTTTATATTGCTTCTATCTGCAGAATCTAGGGAGTGGAAAGGACTCCTCCTTAACACTTTGACCTGGTCTAACAGGATGGGGAGAGGGAAGAGAGAGAAGGGCCTTTAATTCCCGAACCTTTGCTTGGTATAGGAATAACTGAAGCTTGCTGAGTCTTTTGTTTGGTGAGTGCCTGGGCACGATCTGGAAAGAGAAGAATGAGAAAGGAGAATTGATATTGCTCTGCATAATAACATAATGCTCCACATTGCCTGTATGAAAAGTCTCCTCTTCTTTATTTTCTGAGAAGTACTATCTGCCTTTGGGAGGGGTGTGTGTGTGTCTGTGTGTGTGTGTGTTCTCGTCACAATTATATAAGTCAAAATTTACACCGTCATATGTAACAGAAACTGAACTCAAAATAGCTGAAGAAATAGTAAGCATTTGTTGGCATCAGTAACTGAAATTTAGGGGCTCTAGCCAGGAATTAAAATGATGAGCGCAATCCTTATCATTTTCTCTCTCCTTGTTAGGGCTTTATTTTCCTTTGTGCTTCATTCTCAAGCAGACTTTCTCTTCATACTGGTCCACATGACCCTCACCAGCTCCAGACATTCAGAAACTTTCATGTCCAAGGTCTCAAAAAGAGAGGTTACCTTTTTCCTGATCATTTCAGCAAAAGTCCCAGAGACAGCTTTGATTAGTCAATCTTGGAATATTTACTGATTTTTGTACAAATCACCAAATCCAGGAACGATGTAGTGCTCCGCCTACTCTTGGGGACAGGCAACAGGGTCAGCACATCTGGACCACCTGCACTAAGAATGGGAGAACTGCAGTCCCCAAAAAGATGCTGGGACAGTGCTGTGCTAGCAAATGTTTAACGATTAGCTCTCTTGAGTAAGAAAAAAGCCCAGATTTGTAGCAATTTCATGGTGAAAACACTCCCACTATGATTGATTGCAAGCTACCAGCAAGACATCACTGAAGGAAGAGTTGGGAAGTGATGCACACAATTGACTCTCTCACATCACTGTAGCTGGTCCAAAAAAGAAGACTCAAGCAAAAAGCACCAGGTCTCATCTGAATTGTCCTGCTGAATCTCCCAAGCCCACTCCATATACACTTCACACATTTCATACAGAAAAAAGTCTTATTATTATGAGTTAGACTGATAAATTAGACTTTGGGAAATTTTATCCCAGAATGTACCTTGTTATGGAGAGGAAGACAGAACCAGGAGATAACCGAATCCTATGACAGAGAATAGAGTTTTCCTAAAGTGGGATGGGGATTTCACAATAGGGGTTGAAGGAGAGACCCCCTCTTGGAGAAAACGGAGAGTATAAGATGAACTTCAAGAGTAAGAAGCATATGACAGTGATGACTAATAAATAGTTTGAACTTTTTCCTCTTAGATTTTGGGAATAGTCGTTTTTAGTCTTTTGTTTTAAGGGGTTTTTTTACAATGAAATATTTTCTGTCTATCCCTGAACCTTGAATACACCATCACCCATCCACAGGGACCAACATCATAGTGTAAGCATTAAACTGAAGGAGGAAAGTAGGCCCAGGGTTTTAGGCAGCAGCAAAGCAAGAGGACATTTAAAGTAGAGCTGAGAGGAACAGGGAGTTAGAATCAGCATGGAGAAGTTATTAAAACATGGAAGGACTAGGGAGCAGATGAGACAAAAATCTCCTTTTCCCCCAAGTACATTAAAGAACAGTTACTCATGGATAGGATGTGTTTTCTTTTGTGTGTGTGAATTCCTAGTCTATGCCCTTAGCTCATTTTTTTTTCTATTGTGCTCTTAGTATTTTTGCTTTGATTTATGCCTTAGTTGGGTTCCCTAGAAGAAGTCTCTGAGATGAGAAGTTATACCCAAGTGATTTCTTAGGAAATGTTTCTAGGAAAAAGTAGTAGGAGATTAGAGAAGTGCGACAGAAAGGGGAGTGCCAAAGAAGTTCATGATATCAAATAAAGTCCCTTTGAGGGTGTTTGGCATAACCCCAAGTAACCTCTGGAGACAATAGAGGTCATGCCTCTAAATTGCCCTGATCAGAGGACAAGCGAGATTTGTCTCTTGGTCCTTGGTTAAAGACTATATCTGAGCGTGTGTGTGGAGGGGAAGACGCTGGGGTTCAGACACAAATTCCCATGAGATTCTGACTGTCCATGTGCTCTGGCTGGCTAAGAGAAGTCTCCAAAGAATTGATGCAGGTACCGGTATTTAGAAGGGAAAGTACATCAGAAACCAGTGTAATGAAAGCTGTAAAGTGTCCAAGGGAATAAGAGTGAAACACTGACAATTTTGCTATTTATGTCATTTTCTGATGTACAGATGTTTTCAATATTTATGTAGAAGAATTTTAATTATAATTTCTTTACAAAGAAGGTACAACATCAATCTTGCTTATCAGTACCTACCAAAAGGCCTAACACATATGAGGAGGTTAATTAATATTGGAATTATATTGTATATGCAGTGTTGTATATTCAGTATTTTCCAGTTTGGGAAACTGCTGTTAAAATCATATCATCTTTCTCACAATTTTTTTTTTTTTGAGGAAGATTAGCCCTGAGCTAACATCTGTTGCCAATTCTCCTCGTTTTTGCTAAGGAATATTGGCCCTGGGCTAACATCCACGCCCATCTTCCTCTACTTTATATGGGACGCCACCACAGCATGGCTTGATAAGCAGTGTGTAGATCCATTCCCAGGATCCAAATGTGCAAACCCCGGGCCCCCGAAGCAGAGCCAGCGAACTTAACCACTACGCCACCGAGTGGCCCCCATCTTTCTCACATTTTAAACATTTCTTGTGTGAGTTCCACTTCAATGTGGGATGTAGAAAGATACGAAAGAATATCATTCCACCTTAAAAATGAGAAAAATCTAGATAATCTACAACGTCATAAATTTTCTTAAACTCATCAGTGGGCCAAGATCACAAGGTAAGTTGCTGTAGAGAGTAGTAAAAGCAAAAACTATCTGAAGGGGAGTAAACACTTTTGAGCACAGGATCCTGCTCTGATACAAAGCAGAACTCTACTACAACTGGTCAAGAAGAGGCAGGATCCTCCACCAAGATACCCACTACAAGCCTCACATTGAGTTACAAGTAAAGTCAATTTCCCAGTGAAGGAAGAGCAGGAACACGAAAAGAGACCTCCCCCCCCCTTATACTATAGGCACACACTGTCTGCTGAAAGCTAAGGGTAAAGTAGGAATACTGAGAACCACAACCCCACATTAAGCATCATGTGGCGGTAACCCACTGATGAAGCAAATGAATGACTGTGCCATACTGAAGTAATGATACAACATCACACCTCAAACCCAACTCAAGTATAAACTGGACTGACTCAAACACCCACTCTAACAATTTGAGAGAAGAAGACGCTTGCTCATTTTCAGGAAAGAATAGTATTTAGCTCACTATTGTTCTTCTACATGCAGTGTCCAGCATTCCATAAAAATTATGAGATACACAGAAAATCAGGGAAAAAAATCAGTACATTGCCAAAAGATAAAGCAAATAACAGAACCAAACCCAGAGATGCCCCAGCTGTTGGCACTATCACACAGAGACTTTTATATAACTATGATTAATATGTTCAAGGATCAAGTGGAACAATACGGACAACATGTGTGAACACATGGAGAATTCAGCAGGGAGATGGAAACAAGAATTAAAAGTCAAAAGGCAATGCTAGAAATAAAATCATCTCACAACAGAACTTTGGCATACACAAAACTGATAGAACTGAAAAGAGAAATAGACAAATCTATAATTAAAATTAGAGATTTCAACACTTCCCTCTCAGTAATCAGTAAATAGAAAAAGTAGACAGAAAATCAGTAAAGATATCAGGGATTTGAACATTACAAAATAAATGGATCTAACTGACATGTACAGAACACTCTGTTCATCCCATAACAACAGGTATACACTCTTTTCAAGGGCACACAGAACATTTATCTAGATAGATCACGTTCTTAGATAAAAACAAATCTCAATAGTATAAAGGAATGAAATCATAAAAGATGTGTTCTCTGACCACAATGGAATCCACTAGAAATCTCTAACTGTGGGATATCTGAGAAATCTCTTCATATATTTAAAAGGTAAACAATACACTTCTAAATAACCCACAAGTTCAAGAAGAAAACAAAAGGAAATTATAAAGTATTTTGACTTGAATCCAAGGAAAACATAATATATCAATAGTTACTGGATGCACTAAAATAGTGCTTGGAGGAAAATTTATACCATTAAATACTTGCATTAAAAAATAAGACAGAAATCAATGATCTAAGATTCTACCTTAAGAAATTTTAAAAAGAAAAAATTAAACTTAAACTTACAGCAAGTGGATAGTAGGAAATGATAAAGATAAGTTCCAATGAAATGGAAAACTGAAAAAACAATAAAGATCAATGCACTCAAAAGCTAGTTCTTTGAAAAGATCAATAAAATCCAGAAATCGCCAACCAGAGTGATTAGAAAGAAAGAATATTGGAAAATGGGGAGAGATTGAAGAGTTGGGGTGGGAGGAGACTTGAATTACCAATATCAGAAATAAAAAGGAAGACATCACTATACACCCTACACTTAAAGAATAAAGAATATCACAAAAAATGCTATAATAATAAGTCTGATATGACAAGTTGACTTCACTGGTGCATTCTACAAAATATTTAAGGAAGAAATAGCACTAATTACACCAAACTTTTACAGAAACTAGGTGAGGAGAATATACTGCCCAATTCAATTTATGAAGACTTTATTACTTTGATTTCAAAACCAAAAAAATAAGTTAAAGGAAACAAAGCTCAGACGAAAATCCTTTGTGGAATAGACATAAAAACCCTTAACAAAACATTAGCAAATTGAATTTAGCAATATGTATCAAAAGGAGAATAACAACCACAACCAAATGGAATTTATCCTATAACTGAAGTTTGTTTAACATTTGGAAATCAATCAGTGTAATTCACTATATCAAAAGACTAAGTTCAAAAAACCATATGATCATATCGTTAGATGCAGAAAAAGTATTTGACAAAAGTTAACAACCATTCGTGATAAAACTTCTTAGCAAACTAGTAATAAAAGAGAACTTTTTCAACTTGCTATATGGCATAGTTGTTATGGCCTCTCCAAAAAAGAAGATATGTTAAAGTCTTAACCTCCAGTACCTCAGAATGGGACCTCATTTGGAAATAGTATATTTATACAATTGGTCAAGTTAAGATCTGGTCTTAAATTTATTTATTTATTTTTTATTTTTATTTATTTATTTATTTAATGTGTGTGTGTGTGTGTGTGTGTGTGTGTGTGTGTATGTGTGAGGAAGATCAGCCCTGAGCTAACATCCATGCCAATCTTCCTCTTTTTTGCTGAGGAAGACTGGCCCTGAGCTAACATCTGTGCCCATCTTCCTTCACTTTATATGGGACCCCGCCACAGCATGGCCTGACAAGGGGTGCATGGGTGCGCACCTGGGATCCAAACCCGGGCCACCAGCAGCAGAGCATGCACACTTAACCTCTATGCCATGGGGCCGGCCCCAAGATCTGGTCAATCCAATATGACTGGTGTCCTCATAAAACGTAGAAATTTGAACACAGAAACAGACATGCACAGAGAGAAGATTGTGTGAAGAGGCATGGGGAGAATGCCACGTGGGGAGAATCCAAGGTGGAGGACTGGAGAAATGTGCTTACAAGCCGAGAAATGTCAAAGATTGCTGGCAAACCATCAGAGGCTAAGAGAGAGTCATGGAACAGATTCTCATTCATAGCTCTCAGAAGGAACCAACTTTGCCTACACCTTGATTTCGGACTTCTAGCCTTTAGAGCAATGAGACAATAAATTTCTGTTATTTTAAGCCACCCAATTTATGGTATGTTGTTATGGCAGCCCCAGGAAACCAATACAGACAGCTATTTAAAAAAAAAAAAAACTATTACTAACATCCTACTTATGGTGAAAAACCGAATGCTTTGAATGCTTCCCTACAAAGATCAGAAACGAGGCAAGGATAAAACTTCTATTCAACATTGGACTGGAGGTCCTGGCCAGTGCTATTAGACAGGAAAAATAAATAAAACACATAGAGAATGGAAATGAAGAAATAAAACCGTTTTATTTGCACATAACTTCATCATCTACAGAAACAACCCCAAACAATCTACAGAAAAAACCTACTAGATTTAATGAGTAAATTTAGCAAAGTTGCAAGACATAAGGTCAATATACAAAAATAAATTGTATTTATATATACTAGCAGTAAACAAATGGAAATTGAAAAAAACCTATCTTTTCCAATAGCATCAAAAAACATAAAATATTTAGGGATAAATCCAGCTGAGTATGTTAAAAGATTTTATGGTAAAAATAATAAAACATTGAGGGAAACTAAAGATCTAAGCAAATGGAGAAATATACCATACTTAAGGATCATATATTGTTAAGATGTCCATTTTGCCCATGACATGCAAATTTTAAGATTCATATGGAAAAGCAAAGAACCTAGAATAGATAAAACTATTTTGAAAAAGATAAATGATGTTAGAGGACAGATATTATCTGATTTCAAGACTTACTATAAACCTACAATAATCAAACTACTGTGGTGTTGGTGTAAGGATAGGCGTATAGATCAATGGAATGAGTCACATGTGACTTACAGAATAATTTTTGACAAAGGTAGCAAGATAATTTAATGGGAAAAAAAGACTGTCTTTTCAACAAATAGTTCTGAAATGATTATACACTATATTAAAAAAAGAAAAGAACTTCAACTCTTCCATTACATCGTATATAAAAATTAACTCAAAATAGATTATAGACCTAAACGAAAGTGGTAAAACTACAAAACTTCTAGAAAAAAATACATAAGAAAGGGCCAGCCCAATGGCATAGTGGTTAAGGTCACGCACTCCGCTTCGGTGGCCCTGGGTTCACAGGTTCGGATCCCGGGTGCACACCTTAGCACTGCTAATCAAGCCATGCTGTGGCAGCCTCCCATATACAAAATAGAGGATGATGGGCACAGATGTTAACTCGGGGCTAATCTTCCTCAGCAAAAAGAGGAATATTGGCAACAGATGTCAGCTTAGGGCCGCTCTTCCTCACACACACACACACAAAAAAAAAATATATATATATATATAAAAGAAAGTCTGGGGGGGCAGTCAAGATGGCAGCGTAAGCAGACTCGGAACTCACCTCCTCCCGTGGACACAGCCAATTTACAGCTACTCGTGGAAAAATTACCCCTGAGACAGAACTGAAAACTGGATAAGAGGAACTCCTGCAACAAAAGACAATCCTAACTGAGGTGGAAGAGGCAGAAACTCCCTTCTGGAGAGGAAAAACGCCACCTTCACAAGCTGCCAGCTTCACGGCCTCCAGGAGCAGCCCACAGGTACGCAGCCCTCCCTGGAGGCGCGGGGCGCTGAGCCGGGGAGCGCCCCCACTGTGGGCATTTTGTGGACCCAGCACAATCGAGACCAGCGGCATAATATCTGAGTTTGCCTGCTACTAAAACATTGGGGAGCACCCCCAGAAAACCCGGTTCACAAAGAAATTAAAACCGGCTCTTAAAGGGCCCACACACAAACTCACGCATTTCAGAAAGCATCCTAAAATCACCAGAAAGAAAGGTGCACAGTGCTGTGGTGAAAAGAGACTCACCTAATAGGCCCTGAGTGCATCTCGGTGAGGGGTGAGACCTCTCCAGGGACTGGGACATTGGCGGCGGCCATTGTTGTAGCCTGGGGTGGGCGTGCTGACACAGACGCCATTGGAGTTCTCCCTGAGGCCTGCTAGCCCAGGATCTGCCCCACCTGCTAGAGCACCGATTTAATCCAGCTCAGCCAGGTCAGGCAGCCCACCCCAGAGACTGGCCAGATCCAACAACAAGCCCTCAGGCAAATTGTGGGCCTGCATAGATTGGTGACTGGATTCTCTGCAGCCTGGTAACTGAGCCGACTTTAGCGGGGCAGGGTGTGCACAAGGAGCGGGTGGAGAGTGTGGGGCGGTGGTGGAGTGTGTGGGGCTCCCACCGTGGAGAGACTGGGTCCGCTTGGGGAGGTCAGGGCATGCACACGGGGCAGGACTGTGTTGACTGTGTGTGTGGACCTGTGGGTGGCAGGACTTGTCAGCCGCAGAAGACTTGTGCTTCTCAAAGACCCACATAGGGGGTTTGCCCCACCTTGCAAAGCCTGAAACAATTGGGTGCTCCTGTGCCTGAGGCCAGACCCACCCAGCTGCAATCCTCAGAGAGCTGACAAGAGACCTAATAGGCTAGAGGCTTACAGCAATTGTAAGGCCCTGGGCCTAGCAACCTGCCACACTGGGGGCCTACTCACTTAAAAGAAATACTGCAACACAAATGTGGTATTAGAACTTGCAGCCAACTGTGCTGGGGCTCCCCACACCTCATAAAGAGACTGAAGGGCCCACAACAACTACAAGCAGCTGAGCATTACAACAGCTGGCCAGGAGCACAACTCGGCTTCCCTGGTGCCTACAGGGAGAGCAAACAGACCACAACAGAAGGACACACATAGCCCACATAGGGGTCACCCCTGGAACAGTGAGAACTGAGGGAAGCACACTGGAAGCCTCCTAAGGCATCACTTACATAAGGTCTCCTATCCAAGAGCAGGAGACGTAGCTGACCTACCTAATACATTGACACAAGCACAGGGAAAGAGGCAAAATGAGGAGGCAAAAGAATACATTCCAAGTAAGGGAACAGGACAAAACCCCAGAAAAGGAACTAAGTGAAACAGAAATGAGCAACCTACCCAACAGAGAGTTCAAACTAAGAGTGTTAAGGATGCTCACTGATCTGGGGAGAAGAATAGATGAACTCAGTGAGAATGTCAACAAAGAAATGGAAGATATAAAAAAGAACCAATCAGAAATGAAGAATACAATATTGGAAATGAAAAATTCATTAGAGGGACTCAAAAGCAGAGTAGAGGATACAGAAAAACGGATCTGTGAGCTGGACGAAAGACTAGAAGAAATTACCCAAGGTGAACAGGTACAAGAGAAAAGAATTAAAAACAGTGAGGACAGTCTAAGGGACCTCTGGGACAACATCAAGCGCACTCACATCCGTGTTATAGGTGTCCCGGAAGGAGTAGAACGAGACAAGGGGGCAGAGAATCTATTTCAAGAAATAATAGATGAAAACTTCCCTAACCTAAGGAAGGAAACAGACATCCAGGTACAGGAATCACAGAGAGCCCCAAACAAGATAAACCCAAAGAGGCCCACACCAAGACACATCATAATCAAAATGTCCAGAATTAAAGATAAAGAGAGAATCCTAAAAGCCGCAAGAGAAAGTCAAGTTACATACAAAGGAAACCCCATAAGGCTATCAGCTGACTTCTCAGCAGAAACCTTACAGGCTAGAAGAGAATGGCACGATATATTTAAAGTCCTAAAAGGAAAAAACTTACAGCCAGGAATACTCTACCCAGCAAGGTTATCATTCAAAATGGAAGGAGAGATCAAAAATTTCCCAGACAAGCAAAAATTAAAGGAGTTTGTCACCAAGAAACCAGTGCTACAAGAAATGTTAAAGGGACTGATTTAAGGGGAAAAGAGAAGACCACAAATAGGAAAAATTATCTATTTCCATGATAAGAACATAATGGATACAAATGCACCAAAAAGAGGTTAGATATGATATCAAAAACATAAAAGGAGGGAGGAGGGGAGTTAAAGAGTACACCTTTCAAACAGGGATCAAACTAAAGTGACCATCAATTCTGTATAGAAGAAGAAAGGAACAGAGAAGGACTAGTAAAACACTGGGGGAAAAAAAAAGTTAAAAAATGGCAGTAAGTACATACTTATCAATAGCTACTTTATTTTTTTTTCTCTTTTTTTTATTATTATTTTTTTAATTTTTTGTTTATTGCAGTAACATTGGTTTATAACATTGTAAAAATTTCAGGTGTACATCATTGTACTTCTATTTCTGCATGGAATACATCATGTTCACCACCAAAATACTAATTACAACCCATGACCACACACACGTACCAAATTATCCCTTTCACCCTCCTCCCTCCCCTCTTCCCCTCTGGTAACCACCAATCCAATCTCTGTCCCTATGTGTTTGTTTATTGTTGTTATTATCTACTACTTAATGAAGGAAATCATACGGTATTTGACCTTCTCCCTCTGACTTATTTCACTTTGCATTATACCCTCAATGTCCATCCATGTTGTCACAAATGCCTGGATTTCATCGTTTCTTATGGCTGAGTAGTATTCCATTGTGTATATATACCACATCTTCTTTATCCATTCGTCCCTTGATGGGCACTTAGGTTGCTTCCAAGTCTTGGCTATTGTGAATAACGCCGCAATGAACACAGGGGTGCATGTACCTTTGCAAATTGGTGTTTTCAAGTTCTTTGGATAAATACCCAGCAGTGGAATAGCTGGATCATATGGTAGTTCTATCCTTGATTTTTTTGAGGAATCTCCATACTGTTTTCCATAGTGGCTGCACCAGTTTGCACTCCCACCAGCAGTGTATGAGAGTTCCCTTCTCTCCACATCCTCTCCAACACATATTGTTTCCTGTCTTGTTAATTATAGCCATTCTGTTGGGCGTGAGGTGATATCTCATTGTAGTTTTGATTTGCATTTCCCTGATAGTTAGTGATTTTGAACATCTTTTCATGTGTCTGTTGGCCTTCTGTATATCTTCTTTGGAGAAATGCCTGTTCAGGTCTTTTGCCCATTTTTTAATTGGGTTGTTAGTTTTTTTGTTGTTGAGATGCTCAATAGCTACTTTAAACGTCAATGGACTAAATGCTCCAATTAAGGCATAGGGTGGCTGACTGGATAAAAAAACAAGACCCATATGTATGCTACATACAAGAGACACACTATGGACCTAAAGACACTCACAAACTGAAAGTGAAGGGATGGAAAAAGATACTCCACGCAAATGACAATGAAAAGAAAGCTGGGGTAGCAGTACTCATATCAGACAAAATAGACTTTAAAACAAAAACTATAAAAAGAGACAAAGAAGGGCATTACATAATGATCAAGGGAACAATCCAACAAGAGGATATAACACTCGTAAATATCGACGCACCCAATGTAGGTGCACCTAAATATATAAAGCAATTATTAACAGACATAAAAACAGAAATAGACAGTAACACAATAATAGTAAGAGACTTTAACACTTCACTTACACCAACGGATAGATCATCCAAACAGAAGATCAATAAGGAAACATTGGCCTTAAACAACACGCTAGAACAGATGGACCTAGTAGATATATACAGAGCATTCCATCCAAAAACTGAAGAATACACGCTCTTTTCAAATGCACATGGAACATTCTGCAGGAATGATCACATACTAGCCGCAAAACAAGTCTCCATAAATTTAAGAAGATTGAAATAATACCAAGCATCTTTTCTGACCAAACGGTATGAAACTAGAAATCAACTATAGGAAGAAAATCAGAAAAGCCACAAATACGTGGAGATTAAACAAAATGCTACTGAACAACGACTGGGTTAATGAAGAAATCAAAGAAGAAATAAAAAAATACCTGGAGACAAATGAAAATGAAAATACGACACGCCAGAATTTATGGGATACAGCAAAAGTGGTTCTGAGAGGGAAGTTTATAGCAATACAGGCCTATCTCAACAAAGAAGAAAAATCTGAAATAAACAATCTAACAATGCACCTAAAGGAACTGGAAAAAGAAGAACAAACAAAGCCCAAAATCAGCAGAAGAAAGGAAATAATAAAAATCAGAGCAGAAATAAATGAAATAGAGACCAAAAAAAAATAGAAAAAATTATTAAAACCAAGAGCTGGTTCTTTGAAAAGATCAACAAAATTGACAAACCTTTAGCTAGACTCACCAAGAAAAAAAAAGAGAGAAGGCACAAATAAGTAAAATCAGAAATGAAAGAGGAGAGGTTACAACAGACACCTCAGAAATACAAAAGATTATAAGAGAATACTATGAACAGCTATATGCCAACCAATTTGACAATCTGGAAGAAATGGATAAATTCTTAGAATCATACAACCTTCCAAAACTGGATCAAGAAGAAGTAGACAATTTGAATAGACCAATCACCAGTAAGGAGATCGAAACAGTAATCACAAACCTCCCCAAAAATAAAAGTCCAGGACCAGACGGCTTCCCTGGTGAATTCTACCAAACATTCAAAGAAGACTTAATACCTATCCTTCTCAAACTCTTCCAAAAAATTGAGGAGGGGTGGAAGCTCCCTAACTCATTCTACGAAGCTGACATTACCCTGATACCAAAACCAGACAAGGACAACACAAAGAAAGAAAATTACAGGCCAATATCACTGATGAACATCAATGCAAAAATCCTCAACAAAATACTAGCAAATCGCATACAACAATACGTTAAAAAGATTATACACCATGGTCAAGTGGGATTTATTCCAGGTATGCAGGGATGGTTTAACATTCGCAAATCAATCAACGTAATACACCACATTAATAAAATGAAGAATAAAATCACATGATCATCTCAATAGATGCAGAGAAAGCATTTGACAAGATACAGCATCCATTTATGATAAAAACTCTGAATAAAATGGGGATAGAAGGAAAGTACCTCAACATAATAAAGACCATATATGACAAACCCACAGCTAATATCATCCTCAATGGTGAAAAACTGAAAGCTATCCCTCTAAGAACAGGAACCAGACAAGGATGCCCACTGTCACCACTCCTATTTAACATAGTACCGGAAGTCCTAGCCAGAGCAATCAGGCAAGAGAAAGAAATAAAAGGGATCCAAATTGGAAAGGAAGAAGTGAAACTGTTACTATTTGCAGATGACATGATTTTATATATAGAAAACCCTAAAGAATCCACCAGAAAACTTTTAGAAGTAATAAACGAATATGGTAAAGTTGCAGGATACAAAATCAACATACAAAAATCAGTTGCATTTCTGTACACTAACAACGAAGTAGCAGAAAGAGAAATTAAGAATACCATCCCATTTACAATTGCAACAAAAAGAATAAAATACCTAGGAATAAACTTAACCAAAGAGGTGAAAGATCTGTACACCGAAAACTATAAAACATTTCTGAAAGAAATTGAAGAAGACACAAAGAAATGGAAAGATATTCCATGCTCTTGGATTGGAAGAATTAACATAGTTAAGATGTCCATACGTCCTAAAGCCATCTATAGATTCAATGCAATCCCTATCAAAGTTCCAACAACATTTTTCACAGAAATAGAACAAAGAATCCTAAAATTTATATGGAACAAGAAAAGACCCCGAATAGCTAAAGGAATCCTGAGAAAAAAGAAGAAAGCTGGACGTATCACACTCCCGGATTTCAAAATATACTACAAAGCTATAGTAACCAAAACAGCATGGTACTGGCACAAAAACAGACACACAGATCAATGGAATAGAATTGAAAGCCCAGAAATAAACCCACACATCTATGGACAGCTAATCTTTGACAAAGGAGCCAAGAACATACAATGGGGAAAAGAAAGTCTCTTCAACAAATGGTGTTGGGAAAACTGGATAGCCATATGCAAAAAAATGAAAGTAGACCCTTACCTTACACCACACACAAAAATTACCTCCAAATGGATTAAAGACTTGAATGTAAGACCTGAAACTGTGAAACTTCTAGAAGAAAACATAGGCAGTACGCTCTTCGACATCGGTCTTAGCAACATCTTTTCAAACTCCATGTCTGAACGGGCAAGAGAAACAATAGAAAAAATAAACAAATGGGACTACATCAAACTAGAAATCTTCTGCTCAGCAAAAGAAACCATTAACAAAACGAAAAGACAGCCTAGCAATTGGGAGAAGATATTTGCAAACCATACAACTGATAAGGGATTAATCTCCAAAATATATAAAGAACTCACGCATCTCAACAACAAAAAAACTACCAACCCAATTAAAAAATGGGCAAAAGACCTGAACAGGCATTTCTCCAAAGACGATATACAGATGGCCAACAGACACATGAAAAGATGTTCAAAATCACTATAAGGGAAATGCAAATCAAAACTACAATGAGATATCACCTCACGCCCGTCAGAATGGCTATAATTAACAAGACAGGAAACAACATGTGTTGGAGAGGATGTGGAGAGAAGAGAACTCTCATACACTGCTGCTGGGAGTGCAAACTGGTGCAGCCACTATGGAAAACAGTATGGAGATTCCTCAAAAAATCAAGCATGGAACTACCATATGATCCAGCTATTCCACTGTTGGGTATTTATCCAAAGAACTTGAAAACACCAATTTGTAAAGGTACATGCACCCCTGTGTTCATTGCAGCATTATTCACAATAGCCAAGACTTGGAAGCAACCTAAGTGCCCATCAAGGGACGAATGGATAAAGAAGATGTGGTATATATACACAATGGAATACTACTCAGCCAAAAGAAACGATGAAATCCAGGCATTTGTGACAACATGGATGGACATTGAGGGTATAATGCAAAGTGAAATAAGTCAGAGGGAGAAGGTCAAATACCGTATGATTTCCTTCATCAAGTAGTAGATAATAACAACAATAAACAAACACATAGGGACAGATATTGGATTGGTGGTTACCAGAGGGGAAGGGGGGAGGTAGGGGGGTGAAAGGGATAATTCGGTTCATGTGTGTGGTGATGGGTTGTAATTAGTATTTGGGTGGTGAACATGATGTAATCTATGCAGAAATAGAAGTATAATGATGTACACCTGAAATTTTTACAATGTTATAAACCAATGTTACTGCAATAAACAAAAAATTAAAAAAAAAAAAAAGAGAAAGTCTATGACCTTGGTATAGGAAAGATTTGTTGGATAAGACACAAAAAGCACAAATCATAAAAAGAAATTTTAATAAATTGGACTTTATAAAAATAAAAAATCTCTGCTCTTTTAAAGCACTCTTAAGTAACAGAGAAGACAAGCCACAGACTGGGAGAAACTATTTGCAAAATATCTGATAAATGATTTGTATCCAGACCATACTAAGAACTCTTATGACTCAATAAAAAAAACAACCAACCAAATCTTAAAAAATGGCAAAAAATTTGGACACTTTACCAAAGAAGATATATGAATAACAAATAAGCACATGCAAATATGCTCATCATTAATAGCTATTTGGGAAAGCAAGTTAAGATCACAGTGAGTGCTTAGGAAAGGGTTAACTCAGTAGGCCTGGGTTCCTCAAACCCCATACATTCTAAAGAAATTCCTGTGTTCAGGACTGACCCTTGGAATATTCCATGGGATATTCTGCCTGGTAAGCGTGTTTTTGCACGCCTGAGCCCTTGAACCATGCTACACTTGTGGTGAACATCTGTATTTCTATGCTCAAGGCCTTGGGCCATGCTGTACCAGTTTGACCAGGTAAGTTTATCCTGACAATGTGATTTGTGGGGAACATTTGATTTTGCCTGGGCAGATGGGATCCTGGGGCAGAGAGCTGAGGTCAGTCACACAGGTGTTGCATGCCTACGTTACTGATCCACGATGGAACTCTGGACACCAAGGCTCAAGTGAGCTTCCCTAGTTGCCAACATTTTGCATGTGTCACACAACATTGCTGGGAGAATTAAGCATATTCCCATGTGACCCCACTGGGAGGGGATACCAGGAAGCTTGCCCATGGTTTCTCTTGGACTTCACCTCATGCACCTTTTACCTTTGCTGACTTTAGTATGTATTCTTTCACTGTAATAAATTGTAACCATGAGTAAAACAGCTTTTTTGAGTCCTACGGGTCCTTCTTGCAAAATACTGAGCCTGCAGGTGGTGTTGGGGGCCCCTGAAGCAATGAGATAATACTACACACCAACCTGAATGGCTAAAGTTAAAAAGATTGACATGCCAATTGACAATTGCCAATTTGGCAAGGATTGAAAGCAGCTGGAGCTTTCATAGGTTGTTGGTGGGAATGCAAAATGGTATATACATCTTCTTTGGAAACACTTTGGCAGTTTCATATAAAGTTAAATACACTTATCATATGACCCGACAATCCCGCTCCTAGATATTTAACACAGAAATGAAAATATATGTCCACACAAAGACATGTATGCCAATGTTTTTGGCAGCTTTATCTATAATTGCCAAAAACTTCACATGTTCAATGCCTGGTGAATGGATAAACAAATTGCAGAACATCCATACAATAGAATAGAATACAGCAATAAAAAGGAACAAATTACTAATACATGTAACAACATGGCTGAATCTCAAACATATTATATTATGTGAATAGAATAAGGCACAGAAGACTACATACTCACACCATATGATTTCATTTATGTCACACCATATGATTTCATTTATGTGACATTTGGTAAAAAGCAAAACTATAGAGACAGAAATCAGATCGGTGGTTGCTGGGGGCTGGAATTGGGAGAGGGGATGTTACAAAGCGGCATGAAGGAAATTGGGGTAATTATTACATGACTGTATATATTTGCCAAAAACAAAAGCAATTTATGGGTCTAAAAATAATCCATAGGAAATATGTTTGATAAGATATATGTTCTGGTTGTAAAAAAATACTAAACAATTGTACATAGAGAGTTATGTACATATTCAAGCAAGATGTTCAAAGATTGAAACCATTGCCTAGATCGTGTGCCCAGAACAGTGTACTTAATAAATGTCTAATAATTTGAAAAAAAAGTCTCTCCTAAAACATGCATAATATTCTACCATAAAAGTACATCTTAACTGATTTAACTACTTCCCTGTTATAGGACATGTCAGTATTTTCCAATATTTTACTATTATAAATGATGTTATAAGAACATACTTATATAGGTCTTTTTTTTTGTCTTAAATTATTTTTTACATAGTTTTTAAGTGTTTCTTCTCATAGAGTTTAGAGCATCTCTTAAATTTCTACCATTTACCCTAGTTTTCTAGTTTCCTTGGAAAACATATGAGTTCTTAAATTTCTCTGGAATTTATGTAGGTCTAAATTTTTTTTTATCTATCACTACTTTTAATTTAGAAAGCCATCTTCATCCGGATATTTGAGTTAAAATCTTCCTTGCTTCCTCCTTGGTATCTCTTTTCTGATCTATAAGAACTTGGTTTGAAGTTACAACTATTACCACTGTTATCACTACCTGAACTCTTGCACACTGCTTCATAATTATGTTTGTTGGACTTTCACCTTACATGGTAAGATTCTTATGAGGAGAAACCACGTTTTATTCATCTTCCAGCGTTCCCATCTCTGAACACAGTGTTTGGCAAGCAGTAGGGACTTGACAAGGGCATCTTGGCTAAATAAATACGCATTGGGGGTCTGCACAGCTGGGCCTTATTCCTACCCTTTCCACTGCCACAGTGTGAACACAGGCCCACTCACAGCTCTTGGTTATACAAGTAAATCCCTGCTTCTCAATATCTTGTGATGTAACCCCAAAAGAACCAAGCAACTCTCACCAGAGAAGCATTTGAGTTGTACCCATTTCTTTGCTCTTTGCCTCCCATGACATCAGAGGGCTTCGTTAAATTATTTGTAGTGAAGAGGTTTCCTTGCTGTAAGACAGTATAGCTAGAGGTTTAGATCATAGGCTCTGGAAACAGAATTCTTGGGATTAAAAGTGCATTTTGCTGCTTACTAGCTACAGTTTTGGAAAGTTAGTATCTTTCTCTGTAAAACGGGAAAAGTACACCTTTGACAGGGGCATTTTGAGGATTAGCTGAGCTAACATATATAAAGGTCCCAGCACATCTCCTAGCACATAGGAAAGGCACAGTAAAGATGAGATTTCTTTTGATTAGCTATGTGCTCCCTCTATCCTATATTTACTGAGTGCTTACATTTCATTTAAAGTTTTCAGCAGGGAGTCTGACACAGGCTAGCACATTGGGCAGAGGGCTGGTAGCAATGTGGAAATGTGCTTTCTGGTCTTGCTGGTTTGGCAAAGGCAACTCCCTTTGCGTCTCTGGCCATGTTCAAAATAAGAGGCTGCACTGAATCCGCTCTGCATCCAGCCCTGCAGTTCTGGGATTATACTGTCAGGCATCCATTATAGATAGAAGAGCCTTCTCAGCAGGCTTTGCTTTTGTGCTCTGTCTCTTCAAGATGAACCATTATTTTTCATCTCAATCCTGTCATCAGTGTCCCTCACCCATCACTTGATGTTTCCTTCCACTTATGTATGTGATGAAGGGTCTGAAAGCCTGGAGACCACCCATATTCCGGCTCCATTCATGCTGTGATTTCTCACCTATTGAAAACTTTCCTATTTGGATATCGCTCCAGCAGCTGGCTTCCTCCTGCTCTTTTCATTTCTCTTGTTTGCTTTACAAATTAAGGAGAAAAATTCTTTCCTCGTTTTTTATTTCTGTCATGGGGCTGGGGACTGAGAGGAAGCTGATTTTCAAATGTGTCTTTCTAGATACCCAAAAACAGGAACTCTAAGGGAACTGTAGAATTTGCTTTTAAGATGAAGTACACCTGGGATTGTACCTGCTGGGTTTCTAGGCTGTAAATAAATGCTAAACGAGTGGTTATTTCACCAGGATTTTAACTTCAGGCTCATTTGCTTCTGTGAAATTCTAAGTGAGACTCGTTTTTGAAATGACTGGTGAAGAGAGACTACAAACTCTGTATTCTAAGCAAATGGTACAGCCTCCCAAGGCCATCGACCATCTGCCAGCCAAGTGTCTAAATTGCTACAGCTCAAATCCCACTCCAGTAAACAACATTAACCAAAACGTTCACTTTGCTGAATCATTTTCAAGTCCTGAAAAGCGGTCCACACTGACGTTCAGAGTGGCATAGGGGGAAAACATCATTTTACAGAAAGGATGACCTGAGTTTGAGTAATTTAGGATTAAAAATAATAAAATCATAGTAGATTCTGCTTATTAAGAACTTACTCCCTCCTGGCCCTAGGCTTAGCACTTTCCCAACATCATCTTGTTGAATTCTCAACACAACCCTTTGAGGTAAGTGCTAACATGACCTAGTTTTGCAGATGTCAAAAGTGAAGCTTTGAGAACTTCAATAACTTACCTAAACTCACACAGATGGTAAATAGCAGAACCAAGATTCAAACCCTGTCCTGCCTAAAACCCAAAACTATGCTCTGAACCCGTGGTTTCCCAAATGAGGACTGGACAATTGCACTTTTCCTTAGCTACACAGTCATCTCCCGAGGAGCTTGTAAAAAACAGAAACCATTGGCTTCACTCTGAGAGATGCTGATTCAGAGAGTCTCAGATGTGAGCCAAAGAATTCTAACAGGAACCACAGCTTAGCCTGTACTCTATAATGACCCCTGGATTCTGGATTTGTGTGAGAAGATTACAGAAATATTCTCTAGATCATGGCTGCAGAAGAGAGAAGACTGCTGGGTTTGGAGTTAAGACGTAGGCTTTCATCCTTGGAGTAAGTTGCTTGATGATGTTGTACCTCAAATTCACATATATGAGAGGGTATCATAATACGTATCCCCTCTATCTTTTAGTATCTTCTAGGGTTGTAATGAACACCAGAAAAGGTAATGTGGCAAGGAGAACACTGAAAATGGTAGAGTGCTATATACATACATATCCTACACTTATTACTATAGTATTCTATTATTCCCTGGGTGGAGCAGATTTCAGTGCTCTATCTAGAACAACTTTTGGATGCTGTTTTTACCATTTTTGTGAAAACCTCACCCCACATCCACACCCAGTGCCTTTGTTCCCAACAACCAGCACCTGTGGCCCTCCTGAGGGCTGCCCTAGGGCAACTGAGGCTTCTTCATCCTCAGAGGTTTACTTGTGCAGAGGGAGGCCCTCAGTGGCTCAGGTTGGGGTACTACCATGCAAAGCACATGATCTGCTCACCATAAGACAAAAGCCAATCCACCAAGAGGCAAGACAGTGGTAGAGAAAGGACTTTTATTAAGTGATCAGCTAGCTAATCAGAAGATGGTGGACTAGCATCCTAAAGAACCATCATAAGGCATATCCAGAATTTTGAAGTAATTATATAGGGCTAGTGGGCTATAGAGGAAGGGGTCAGGAATGCTGGCCATCTGGCACTGCAGACTAGGAGTCGCTGCATCAGGCCTTTCGACTGTCATCGATGACAGATATTAGTATACAATCTCTGTCCAGTTGTCTTTAGAGGAGGGGATCGGGAATATTGTCCATCTGGTGCTATAGACTGGGAGTTCCACCTCAGACCTTTCAGTTGTCATTGATGATGGATACCAGTATAGAATCTCTGTCTGGGGTTTCTTTAGATTCCTAAGGAATTCAAAAGAACAAAGTTATCGTCTTAACACAGCTGAGAGGTATATATGTAAGCAGGGGTCATAAAATCATGATGCATGCAGTTTTTTTTGTGTTCCAGTTATTTATTATCTAGCCTATGTGTAAGCCAGAGTATGTCCAACTGGGTAAATTACTTAGAGGTTATCCATAGTTACAATATGGCTTCCCTTATGTCAAACTCATGTTGAGCCAGTATCAGGGGCAACTCGGAGGCATAACCTACTCTGCAGAGCTCCTCTGCAGGATCAGGACTCTAGGATTTAACCTGAGATGGCACTCTTGCATGGCTTTTTCAACTTTTCTGTCCCACCTTGCTCACTTCCCTACTGGTCTATCCTTGGAGCCCCTCCATAATAAAGTTCTTGCACAGGAATCTTGCACATAAGATTTGCTCCTGGGTAAGCTAGCCTCTAGCTTTCTGCCCCAAAGTCTGAGAGCAGTGCCCTTATATCTAGGACCCATCAACATGGCCACTCTCATCGCCTCCCCTTTGTCTTTCCTTCTCCTCAAGCTCAGAGTCATTTCCTAGTTTGAGGTTATGATGGAGTTCTAGACTTTCAACCTACTCTTCAATATATTTTTTTCTGTCTTTCAGTTGATGAAAAGGCTCTAGGGATTGGGGAAGTTGGGGATGGGTGGAAGGCCAGGAGCAGACTGTGGGCCATTTGCTTGGTAACTGCCACGTCTCTTACTTGAGGCAGTGAGTGGAATAGCTGCTCAACTGGGAGGAAGGGCAAAAGGGGAGAAATTGTTGGGAGTGATACTAACTAATATTTCGAAAATATTATACCACATTACTCAGTATCAAAATGGTTTTTTCCGTTTTCTTTTATTGTTAGTTTGCTTTTTACTCATTGGTTCTCACTGGCCAACATTTTGGGAATGAATATTACCAAAAGCCACTTCTTTCACTATTCTATTTTGTCTGCTCCTATTCTCTTTGAGTGGAAAATAAAGAACCCTAGAAATATGACTCCATGATATCTGATCCCTCTGACTCTTATCATGGGTTGGGCATGATAGGTAGGGTGTGAGGGAAGTCAAAACTCCTAAAATTGCTAGATGAAAAATAAAACCTCTGAACACTAGGAAGATTAGACTTTTGAGCAACCAAATATTTTTCATGATATGGCTATTTCAGTTTGGCTAATTTATTCAAGGTATAGGAGGAAATTCTCATTTAAAAAAAATAAAAACCTGAACTCAGAGTTAGTGCATCCTTCTGCCTGAATATTGAACATCTGCAGACCCAAAATAGTTGTAAAAAACTATTTTAGGGAAAGTTTTGACACAGTGACCTTAAAATGAATGTTGTCAACTTCTCTATATCATATATTTAGAAGGAATTTGTTTATGGTATTTTGCTGTTCTAATAAATAAAATCGATACTAAGCAAGGGCTCGATCTGCTCGCTGTGAGTCAAAGCCCCAATCCGTCAAGAGGCAAGGCGCTGGAAAGAGAGAAAACTTGTATTTAAATGATGAGCTAGCTAATCAGAAGATGGTGGGCTTTTGCCCCAAAAAAAACATCTTAAAGGGGAACTGCTTTGGAAATGAATTATGTAAGGCAAATGGGGTTGGGGAGGGGGCTGAGGAATGTCAGGTGGTGGATGACCACAGACCATTGGGTGCCTCTCCATAGACAAAAGTTTTGGATCTGCTGAATGTGACATTCCTGAAGAGTCTAAGAAAACATTAGTCATCAGGGAAAGAAGAAACAGTTTGGACAGAGGACTTAAATCTGTTAACAAATCATTCTCTCTACTGGTTACTGACTAGTTACGGATTAGCTTGCCTATGTGCGGTTCTAAGTGTTTCTCCAAAGCACACTGTGAGAATAAGACGGGGGCGGGGCAGGGGGGAAGTTTAGACATGGAGTCTCTCATGCTAACTGGATCTCAAAATCTGAATGTCTTAATCGTCTTTTAAATAGTAAATAATCTTTATTTTGACAAACGTCTTTATTGGAACAGGAGTTCAAACCCAAGTACCTAAAGTGAGACAACATAGTTATTTTCATGCCAGAAAAAGAAGTAAATGTGGATCCTCTCCAATAACAGAATCATCTTCACCCCAACTTACTGCATGGTGCAATCCACACGATACTGAAACAGCCAGTTGAAAATCAAAACATTCAACTCCTCCAACAGTTGTTTCAGCTGCAGGTTGACAAATAGTTGGATTGACTATATTTTACTTCTGGCTAATAGATTTAACTTTTTAATTAATGACTGAGACAACTGGATTTTTTAAAAACTAAATTTATGACTGAGATGACTTGGAAAGGAAGGCTGATAAGAAAAAGAGGATTAATTTCCAACCAATTTGGAAAAAAAGATGGTTAAAAACTGCATAAATAATGCCAACCCAGGCCCGTGGTAATAAGCTACTTACAGCTTATGGGAAGGAAGAAACACAAAGCCCAGGAATGAAGAAAAAGGCATCAATACTTTTAGGTACATTGGATGAAAAAGACTGAATCCCATTTCAGAATCTCTTCAGTAAAATTTTAAATCATGGTTATAAACATATTACAGTAACCTGAAAATAATGAAGCTATTATTATATGTTATACATATGAGGAAATTCACATACAATATTTCATGCAATCAATGATTACATCCATGTGTATATTAAGATACACACAAAACTGCCAACAGTTCCGTTAGATTTGGGGCACTTTTTTCCTTTTCTCTGTCTTCAAAACTTTCTGAAATATGGTTAAACTATTCATAAAACTATGAAAATAAAAATCCATTAAAAAATACATCAATTTTAAAATGAAGACTTAGGCACACTTTATGGAGCTCTGAAGTCAAGCTGCATCTTGCAGTTGCTATCTGCTGGTCAGTAGCCAGGCCAAAGTCGGCACTGTCCCTCTGTTCCCCAAAGCTTGCAGAACAGAGTTCAGTGGCTTGAGGAAAATTCCAGAAACAACAGCAAAAGTATCCTCAAATTGCTGCATCATTAACAAACTGCTTGACTTAATTAGTGATATAGAACGGCTAGACTCTATGGTGTGACAAAGTTTCAATAATACCTTAACCAATTTATTCTGCTTACAGTTTCCTTTTTATGTATGCACATAGAGTGATACATGATAAAACATATCTGGCTCTAATCAAGCGTAAAAGAACTCTTTTCAACAAGTATAAAATAAATATTCTAAGTGATAAGGAGTCATTATGCCATAGTTTAATTGGCAGCAATTTTTCTTCTTTAGTGGTATATAAAATATTAGTAAAATCTTGTAATCAGTGGTGTCTTAGATTGAATGAAACAACATTACCAGTGGTGATCAACCACAAGCATGGTTAACAGAGCTTGTAGCTACTTTGGCGATCATCCGTTATTTTGGAGCTACTGTCTTCTCCCACTATATTTAACATCACAACCATTATTTAGGGGAAAATTATTAACCAAATTAACAAGTAGTTATAAATGGATATAAGTCTCAAAAACATGAAAGCCAGTGAAATGATATTGAGACTGAAGATGGTTAAAAATAATTTCAGAAAAAACAGGTATAAGGGACTTTAATGCTTTTTAATCATCCTGGAGAAATCATCGATCTTTAGGGATAGAAAGAATTCCAAGTTGCAGAGAAATCTAGCTCCAGGGAACAGTCAGATAAAAACCCTATGCTCACTTACTATGTAATTCTCTCTTCAGGGGAGAAGATTATGCCGGGGAGAGGGCATATGCTGAGAGGGAGAGAGACGATGTTAGGAACCAACGTGGAACAAGGAGAAAGAGAAAAAGAAGAGAATCACAGGATCCACTTTATAAAGGAATCTAAAATCAGTGTAATTGTTCCAGTCATTCATTTAGCAAATATTTATTGAGCTCTACTATGTGCCAGGAACTGTGCTGTGATGAAGGGATTCAAAAACGAGGTAGATTCAGCCCGGTACTACCCACCTAGTCTAGTGGTGAAGAAAAAATTAATATAAATAATTATCTGACCATGTATTGAAAACAAGATATGTACAGAGAGCTACTGGAGTTCAGGGGAAATAAAGGGCCATTTGCAGACTGCGCCCAAGATTTCTTCTCCTTGGTGGTGATGTGCCACAGCTATGTGCAGAGTTTGTCCTCCAAAGTAGGGGATGACAGAGGGACATGGAGTGTGAGCATATACAGGCAGGCAACTATAGGGTTGAGGGCTGTGGTCTTCATTATCTCCATAGAAACAAACAAGGGAAACAGAGTGTCTGGATACTTGCCACTCCTTGCCTTCACCTAGTAGGTGGGTTAACAAACCCTCTTTGACCAGTGGTTACCAATTACTGGACTATAATAAAATTAACATGTTTATGCTTTAACAAGATGTGGATGAGGCCCATAAACCTCCTCGCTCCAGTATTTCCTAATGTGTGAGCATTTCAAAATTCAAATTTTATGGTAAGAGTAATAATGGAAATATCTTTTCTAAATGTTTATTAAAACTCATCCCTTAATATAACAGAATGTCCTAAGGTGAATCTGGACTTCAAGATTTTTTTTACCCTCCATAGACTTTAAAAAAGAACAAGCTGGACCGAGATTGGGCTATGCTATGGACATTCTACACATTCTTTTTAAGACCAAGGAACTCAAGATTTTGGAAGCCGTTGACGTCAGAGGATCATATGACTATCTCCCTGGCTTTGGAGGGCCAGTCTCCACCTGTAGGAGAATTAACATTTCCAATGTCAACTGTCCTAGGAAATGATAAATTCTAGGGCAGGAAATGAAGACTCTGGGGAGAAGGATTGACTTGGGGGTTGCAAGGTGCTGGCTGGGCCTGAACTGCCCATGTGAAGGCAAGCTGGGACAAGGCAGAACAAGCTCGACTGAACCCCCTGGGCATGGTTCTGCCCTGCTGCAGTTTTCTCTGTGTTGTGTTTTTCTTATGTAATAGGAATAATAGTTTTAAACCTCCTAATGGAAGTTTTCTTTTTGATAATATTTTTTCTTTCCTGCTTCCTTTCTGTGATATTTATCACTACAGGGAAGGAGAAATCAGCATGTACCAGATTCTGTTCATGCACCACCCCAGATGCATGCACTTGCTTTGCTTTCTGGCCTCTGAAGCCCTCAGTAGGACTCACCTTCTCCCACAGGTCATGGAGCCAGTTGTCCCTGTGGCTACAGACAATGTCCCCCTCTGCCCTCCTGTTGCACTGCGGTGGGGACACACCAGGACTCACTTGGCACTCGTGTTACAGTTAAAGCTCCATGGGGCTGACTGTGGCCCATAGGATGTGGGAGCCAGTGGACAAATGCTTCTTCCTTCCTCTCCCCCAGACAGACTGTTGGATATACAGTCCCTTCATTTATCCTTCCTAAAGATATCCCGGGAGACCAAGAAATGGACTTGCCGTTAAGCTCAACAACACATTCTCTCATATTTTCTCTCCCTCCTTCCCTGCTTCCCTTGCCTTTCCCTTACTCCTGCTTCTTTGGGATTGCATTTCCCAAATCAAACATCAGTTTGGCCTCAGGCTCTGCTTTCTGTCTCAAGGGCTAACACAGTAATCCCAAAAGTCCATCCTAGGAAGAAGGAGGAGATAAAATAAGAGATCTGACCAGATGGGAAGGAGAAGGGAGAGACACAATCATATGATGAAACCCCTTTCTAGCTGTGTGACCTTTCCTAATCTGTAAAAACAGAGTAATAATAGAACCCTCCTCACAGGGCTGCTGTGAGGACTGAATGAGTTAATTAATAGAACAGTCTCTGATACATAGTAAGAGCTGTATTAGTATAAGCAGCTATCATCATCATCATCTTCATCATCATCTTCATCTTCATCATCATCGTCATCATCATCATCATTTTAAGGCCACGATGGTGCCGAGAGAATGAGGGAGAGGCGAAAAAGAAAAGCAAGAGATTAGCTGCAAGGGTCCGTAATTCTGATTCCCTCTAAACAAGAGAATGGGGGACCGGGGTTGGGGATGTGGTATAATCCCAAGATGGAGTGAGCCAAATGACAGCCAGTGCCCCAATTCCCTTGCGCACAGCATGCATAAGTTGAAGGCCTCTCCAGGAAGCACTCAATTCAGTCCCATATACAAGGTAGCTCCAGTGGGAGAGCACAATACTGGCGGAGAGAGAGAAATGAGACAAAGCACCCTGGTCCTGCGAGGACTGCCTGTGTTGTGTAGGGAGTTCAGAAGCACTAGCATTGGTGGGGGTGGAGGGCAGGGAGCAGATGTAGGAGCAGTGGTGTGAAGGATTCTGAAAGAATGGGGGGACCAGAAGATTCTTGGAGACAAGAATGCCCAATGGTTCAAGACATGGAGAGCTGAGCTATAGCAAGGACCAGAGCCTTCATCTGGGGCTGTCAGCAAAAAGACCAGGTCAGTGGGCACCAGCACCAAACACCCACTGGATATACAGAATGAGGGAATTTCAAAGGAAGCCGGCCATTGTTTGGAAAATAACACACTGACGGGAGCCACCTGCCCCTCCACCCGTGTCCCGGGAGGTTATCTGTGCTTTTCCCTGCACACAGATACCAACTTGGGAAGGCAAAGGTAGAAAGAGGAATATTTAAGAAAGAGGAATCATTCTCGGAAAAAAGTAGAACTTTGAATTGGTTAAATATTTACTCAAGAGTTATATTGTAAACTGGAGGAGACTTGACATATTTCCTTAGAAAATTTAAGCTCACGTACCTCCCCTCTCCACTCTTCATCGGAGAGAAGGAGAGTTGTGATGCCAGAAGACATCAGTTATAAACCACAAAGAAACTTACATTATCTTTCACATCAGGAGAACACTTAGAAATAATTGGAGATTTAAAAAGTATTTTTGCAGAACTCAGATGTGTAGAACGCTTATTTCTGACAATAAAACTCTGGAGCTTGTAATATTGCATTTTAAGATCTTTATATCTTTAAAAATTCCCTAAATTAAAATTATCATTTTAATATTATCGCACTTCCACTTATTATTATCACTTTTTTCTCCGAAGGAGGGATTGTAGGTGACGGAGGTGGGTACCAGATATTTTAATGTGTCTGAAACCAGAAATGGGGGTCGGGCGGGCGGTCAGCTATGTTCATTCAAAACAGGCAGAGAATTCCATTTCATTCTCGTGGGGGTAAACAGCACATATTCCTTAAGGTCAAGCAAGTACAGAATCTCTAGCATGAATAATTAATAAGGCTGTACAAGATGTCAGAACTCGCATTCCCAGGATTTGCTAAGATACAGATAAATTGGAATCTGACAAAAACAAATTGTGTTTAATAACTCTTAAAGACGTGTTTCCTGAAGCATTCTGCACTGCTCTGCTAGCCCCTTGTCCAACTTCTTCTATCTTAATTTACAGTTGACAAAGCCTAGTAAGAAAAAAATGTTTGAACTTAAGTAATAAAATCAGTTACAAAACCACTTACTTTATCACATGTTTAATGTGCTTCTCTATCACTTTTTTTTTCATATAACTTTCTAATCTCTCTATTTAGGGAAGACACATAAAGTATCATTTAGTTTCAGCTGAGAAAGCGTCTTCCAGAGCCTGCTCTGGGATTGGTGTCATGAAATGAATCATCCTTGTGAACTTTCTTGATTAAGTGAAGGAGATGGCAGGTAGAAACTAGCCTCAGTTAGAGCAGGAAAATAAAATGCCCTCTGATACCTCAAAAGCAGAACTTCCCAAGATTGAACATAGTTCCACCCTGGGCAAAATTATGAAGCCAGGGGGGGAATTATATTGCTACATGATTCTGTATTTCTCCAGATTTTTATTGTTTCTCCTTGGGCAATCCTCAAACCTCTCCATTACTTAGCAAATGTTGTTCATTTACCTTTCTCAGATTGTCCAAATATTTTCTCCCTTCAAGAACAGATGTGCCCAGGGGCCGGCCCCGTGGCTTAGCGCTTGGATGCATGCGCTCTCCTACTGGTGGCCCGGGTTCGGATCCTAGGCGCACACCAACGCACCGCTTGTCCGGCAATGCTGAGGTGGCGTCCCACACAGAGCAACTAGAAGGATGTGCAACTATGACATACAACTATCTACTGGGGCGTTGGGGAGAAAAAGGGGGAAAAAAGGAGGAGGATTGGCAATAGATGTTAGCTCAGGGCGGGTCTTCCTCAGCAAAATGAGGAGGATTGGCATGGATGTTAGCTCAGGGCTGATCTTCCTCACACAGATACACACATACACACACACACACACACACACACACACACACACACACAAAAAGAACAGATGTGCCCAGTTAGGGATCAACTGTAGATGTCTTGCAACTAAAGGAGATAAAACATGAGTACTCTAAGTCACTCCCAAAGGAATTTAATACAAGTAACTCCCTCCTCCAAAAAATGAAAGCATTACCAAAACTCAAGGTAGCATTCAAACTTAAGTGAGTTCAAATGTTTTCAGCAACTCTGTAACTCTACCCAAAGCCAATTATGTCTCCAGTATGTATCTTTCACGGTGCTGTGTGTGACAAAATAATACTGATTACACAACTTTTCCTCAGAGCTTTGACACAATATCAAAAAATAATTAATATCCCTTTTTTCCATCTCAAGTAGTTAATTTAGATTGACATTAAGAAAAATTATGAAACTAAAATAGCGATAGGAAGACCACATCATTAAGAGAGAAGGGAAAAATATGTTTTACAAGTTATCAACCATTGATTATAAACACTACAGTAAATGGGCCGGCCCCATGGCTTAGCGGTTAAGTGCATGCACTCCACTGCTGGCGGCCCGAGTTCGGATCCCGGGCGCGCACTGACGCACCGCTTCTCCCGCCATTCTGAGGCCGAGTCCCACATACAGCAACTAGAAGGATGTACAACCAGGACATACAACTATCTACTGGGGCTTTGGGGAAGAAAAAAAAAAAAAGGAGGAGGATTGGCAATAGATGTTAGCTCAGAGCCGGTCTTCCTCAGCAAAAAGAGGAGGATTAGCACGGATGTTAGCTCAGGGCTGATCTCCCTCACCAAAAAATAAATAAATAAATAAAATAAAATAAACACTACATTAAAAAATAACATTTTCTGATAAAGCTGGAACTTCTGATCATTGAGGAAATGATGTATTATTTACTAAATGGTGTTGGAACACATTACCAATCATTTATATGACAAATTACAGTAGTTCATATATTATACAGCACCCAAATAAATTCCATTTGGATTACAGCTTTAAATATAAAAATAAAACCATAAAATATTAACAGAAAGTAAGAGTGACAATTTATGTAATCATGGTGTGGAAAGGCCTTTGTAAGAATTGTGCCAAAAGCAGAAACAATTTTTTTTTAATTGTTAAATTTGATCATGTAAAATTAGAATTTATGTATATCAAAGATCCATTGTGGAAAAACATTAAAGCAATAGAAAAAATTCAGCAAAAAATATTTGTAACATACGATGAGAAAAGAATTCAGGTATTAAAAGTCTCTCACAAACAAATTAGAAAAATGAGAACACCAGTAGAAAAAATTGCAAACAGAATGAAAAGCACTTTACAAAAGATGAAATCAACCAGTCCATAAGCATATGAAAAAAATGTACAAAGCACTAGTCATCAGGAAATGCACATTAAAACAATAATGAGATGTTACTTTTCATCCATCAAATTGCCAAAGATTTTTTAAAGCT
Organism: Ceratotherium simum simum; assembly: GCF_057802395.1. Taxonomy (NCBI): domain Eukaryota; kingdom Metazoa; phylum Chordata; class Mammalia; order Perissodactyla; family Rhinocerotidae; genus Ceratotherium; species Ceratotherium simum. Next base: position 21,508,079 of record NC_141930.1, on the reverse strand, counting down.
AAAAGTCTAGGGATTGGCAAGTGTTCAGAAAAATGGTCCCTCTGAGAAGCATAAATTAATATACATCTTCTGGAAGTTAGCTGGACAGTATGTATGAAAAGACCTAGAATTGTTTGCCCCTTTTCCCAAGGCTCCCACTCCTGGAAACATTCCTTACCTAGCAAGCATGAATGGCAATTTAATAATAAATATCTGAGAATCACAGAGCAGATTGACTCCTTCGCCTCCATTCCAACTCTCTTGTAGCATATTTCTGTCAATAAATATAGATCCAGATAACTTTAGTGACTTCATAATATTGCATTGAGTGCATGTCTGATAAGGTATGTCTCCATTTCCATACTGATAGACATTGAGGACATTTCGAGATTTCGTTTTTGTTAAAAATGCCTCAGAGAACATCCGACTAAATACATCTTTGTACACGTCTTCAATTATTTCCTTAAGATTAATTCCCAGATACAAAATTATTGAGTCAAAGTATGCCCATTTAAAATATAAACACAGCTTTTAAAAGTCGTAGCAATTTATTCCCACGAGTAATGTACAGGTGCTATTTTTCCATACCCTTGCTCAAGAGAAAGTTAACAATCTTTTTAAAATTCATCTTTGTTATAGGCAAAAAATAATATCTCATTGCTTTATTTGGTAATTCTTTTTTTACATATGGATCTTGAATTTGCCTATTTTTCTATTTGCATTTTTCCTATTTTCTATTTTTCCTGTTTTAAAAATATCTTTCTATATTAAAAATATTAATTTTGCATATGTATTGCAAATAGTTTCTCCAAATATTGTTGTTTTTTTACCTGTGTTTATGTTGACTTCTTCAATACAAAAAAATTTTTTTTTTTTTGTGAGGAAGATCAGCCCTGAGCTAACTAATGTCCATGCTAATCCTCCTCTTTTTGCTGAGGAAGACCGGCTCTGAGCTAACATCTATTGCCAATCCTCCTCCCTTTTTTTTCCCCAAAGCCCCAGTAGATAGTTGTATGTCATAGTTGCATATCCTTCTAGTTGCTGTATATGGGACGCGGTCTCAGCATGGCCGGAGAAGCGGTGTGTCGGTACGCGCCCGGGATCCGAACCCGGGCTGCCAATAGCAGAGCCTGCACACTTGACCACTAAGCCACTGGCCGGCCCTTTTTTTTTTTTTTTTGGTGAGGGAGACCAGCTCTGAGCTAACATCGGATGCCAATCCTCCTCTTTGTTGCTGAGGAAGTCTGGCCCTGGGCTAACATCTGTGCCCATCTTCCTCTACTTTATATGGGATGCCACCACCCCATGGCTTAACAAGCGGTGCATCAGTGCATGCCCGGGATCCGAACCAGCGAACACCGAGCCGCGGCAGCGGAGCCCGTGCACTTAACAGGTTGTGCCACCGGGCCTGCCTCTAATACAAAATTTTTAAATGTCTACATGGTTATACCTTTAAACTTTTCCTTTCTGGTTTCCAAACCTGCTGTCATTTTCCGAAAGTCCTTCCCATCCAGCACAAGTGAAAGAATATTCACCAAATTTACTTTTTAAAAATGTTTTATTATGAAAAATTTCAAACATACATAAAAGTGGAGAGAATAATACATAATTTCTCATAAAATCAACAATCATCAAGCATTTGCAACTCTTGCTGTATTTATCCTATTTCTGTTGTACCAGTTTTTTCCACCAAAGTATTGTAAATCACGTTCCTGGTATCACATCACCCCTGGATCATTCACTATGCATCTCTAAAAGCAATTTTGTAACAAATTCACAACAACAATTTCACATCTAACAAAATTAACAATGATTCCTCGAGATAATATATCCCAACTATTATCAAATTTCCCCAGTTGACTAAAAAGTTTCTTTTTATAGCTGGTTGGTTTGGATTGTATCTAAACCAGGCCCACCCACTACTTTGGATTTCCTGTCTCTTAGATCTCTTTTAACCTAAAGAATTTCTGCTCCTTTTTTCTTGTTATTGAATTGTGACAGAAACCAGATCGATTATCATTAAGAATGTTCCCACTTCTCAGATATAGTTGTCTACTTCCTTGTGGTGTCATTTACTTATTCCTTTATCCTTATAATTCCTGTAAATAGAAGTTAGCTCTCAAGGTTTGATCAGACTTTGGTTTAACTTTTTTTTTTTCCAAGAATACTTCATCAGTGTCACTGTGATCTTCATGTAGCATTAGGACACAAGTCAAGCAACATTGATTGTCTCACTTACTGATGCTAAGACTGATCAATGAGTTGATATAATTTTCTCATCAAATAGAGCTATGTGGTTGCCCTGAACTGTGTTCTTTTAATTGCAAATATTCAGGGTAAGAATTTGGTACCTAGTTACTTTAAATAGTGTCCAATGATTTTGTTTGATCTTTATTTTTTGCTTCATGAACCAATGGGTTTTTGTGTCATTTGCACTTACAAATTGTTCCATTTTTGGCCAATGGGAGCCCTTTCATGTTGGCTCCTATGTCCTTTGACATAAAATTAATAGCTTTTTAAAAATAAGCTTTTAATTTCAGAATACTTTTAAATTTATAGAAAAATTGCAAAGCCAGTGCAGAGAGTTCTCGTACACCCCACACCCATTTTCCCCTATTATTAATATCTTACATTAGTATGGTACATTTGTCACAATTAATGAGCCATTATTGATACATTGTCCAAATTAACTAAAGTCAGTATTTTATTCTGTTTTCCTTAGTTTTTACCTGACGTCCTATTTCTGTTGTGGGATCCCATCCAGAATACCATACTACCTTTAGTTATCACGCCTCCTCAGCCTCCTCTTGGCTGTGATAGTTTCTGACTTTGCGTGATTATTAATAGCTTTGAATACGTGAAGTTCATCTTGTATATTTACTGCCCAAGACCTGTAATCAGTCCTGTCTCAAGGTACTCTGCTACCTTTACTGGGGAATCATGTTTAAAGACCACAAACTGAGGGATAGGTGTGCTCATTGCTGTTGGGTTGTCACTGCCTTTAGGCTTTTTCAGGAAATATACATTTTTGGAGAAAAATGAATTCATACTGATATTTCCAAAGCAAAGTTAACATTTCAGGATTTTTGTTTAAATTATTTTATTTTACACTTTTGTCTCTTTTCTCTTACACTGAAAATCTTGGCTCCTAACAATATAATCATAGTTATTTTTTTACTAGTATTATTTTAAAACTTATAAAAAATAGTTTCAAAATAATAATACCAATATCATTACTGATAATTAGACTACTAAAGGCAGTTTACAATTTCTTGGAAGATTTTTTTTTACTTTGGAATATATTCCACTAAAGATGTATAATTAAAATACTTTATTCTAAACATTTGAAATAATGCCTCTCTTTCTGAAATCTGATATAGAGTTAGGTACATTTATTTTCATTTGCTTTCTGTTTTCATGAACTGCTGGTTTTTTAAGTAAGTTCATTTTTTGGTTATGCAGAACACTTATGTGTTTTCAAAGCCATTTACAAAATATATTTTTTAAAAACATTTTTTTAATATTTATATTTAAAATACATTTAAATATATATGATACAGGATATTTTATATATTTGTTTATAGATATAATAAAGGATGTTATTCAGAATAGTGTATTTGTGTGTATGCATATATATGTGTATGTATATATATATATGTGTGTGTGTGTATATTGAGAGGGAGTAGATATAAAGAGACAGAATGTATCCCCCTCTAATTGTCAACAATAATACTGGTGTTATTATTTTACAACTTATATGTATTGCAGGATAATATAAATAAGTCATTATGGTAATGATAAGAATGAAGAACTTTACTGTAAAATAAAAGAGATAAAAATGTAAAATAAAATAATGTTTTAAATTAAGTATTTAATAAAATAAATTCTGTAATGTTAAATTTGCATTAGAAATATAAGTATGAATTCATAATTGTTTTTTTTTCAAAAATATATATTTCCTGGCTCTGTTCACTAAAAACTGTCTGAAAGCAATGAAAATCTATATACTTTATATGCTGTTCTGTATCTTGCTTTTTTCATTTAGCAATACATGCAAGAAGTCACTCAATCTTAGCCTATAGATATTTTATCAAGATATAATTTAAATGCTATAAAGTTTACCCACTTTTTAGTGCACAATTCAATGATTTTTGGTAAACTAACTGAGCTGTGCAAGCATCACCATACTCTAGCTTTTGAACAATTTCATCAGCCCAATAAGATACCTCATGCCCTTTTACGGTTAATACATGTTGCTATCCCCAAACCCAGGTAAACACTAATCTACTTTCTGTCTCTATATATTTGCCTTTTCCATCTGCATAGTATTCAACTGTACAGATGAACAATAATTTATTTAACCAGTCCCCTCTTGATAGACATTAGGATTGTTTCTCATATTTTGCTATTACAAATAACGCCACAGTGAATAACCTTGTGCATAAATCATTGCATATTTTTACCTGTGTATGTTGTAATAGATTCTTAGAAGTGAAATTGCCGAGTCAAAGATAAATATATATGTAATGATGCTAAATTCCTCTCCATAGAAGTTGTTTCATTTTGCATTCCCACCAAAAATTTGTGAGAGTGTCTGTTTCCTCCAGCTTTATCAATAGAGAATGTACTGAACTGTGGATTTTGTCAATCTGCAATATGGGAAGTGTATCTTGGATAATTTTAACTTGCATTGTTCTTATACTGAGTATATTTAAGCAAATGTTTTGTGTGTTTAAGAGTGATTTTCATGTCTTATATGAAACATCTGTTCATATCTTTTGCTCATTTTGCTATAAGATTGTTGGTCATTTTTTCTGGTTTAGAAACTTTTATATTTAGATGTCTTTTGTTTGTTTGTTTGTTTTTATTTTGGCTGACGAAGATTCGCCCTGAGCTAACATCCGTTGCCAATCTTTCTGGGGTTTTTTGTCTTTTTTTGTTTTGCTTGAGGAAGATTAGCCTTGAGCTAACACTTGTGCCAATCTTCCTCTACTTTATATGTGAGTGGCCACCACAGCACGACTGACAAGTGGTGTAGGTCCACACCAGGGATCCAAACCTGAAAACCTGGGCTGCCGAAGCGGAGTGCACTTACCTTAACCAGTAGGCCATGGGGCTGGGCCCTAGATATCTTTTTGATATATATAATATATAATACATATATTGCAAATATTTATTTCTATTTTGTTTTCTGTCTTTGACTTTTTGGCCATGTAAAAGATTTTTAACATATCATATAATATTTTAATCTTCTCTTGTATTACTTCTGAATTTTGAATTATGGTTAGACTTTTTCCTAATTCCAGATTATAAAGTCATTCATCAATGTTTTCTCCTTGTACTTTAATACCATGACAATATCTGACTTTAATGGAACTTAATTCCTCATTTAGTAAGAAGCTGTATTTTATGCTAGTGAATATATATTTCATATTAAGAAAGAATCCATCCATTCCTATTTTATTAAATTTTTAAAATGAGGAATGAGTGTTCAATTTTGTCTGTCTTTTCTGTATCCGTGAAGATGATTATGTTGAACATTTTTGCATTCCTTCAATGAACTCCACTTGAATATTATGTTGTTTTTTAATGTGCTGATGGATACCACTTGGTACTATTTTAAGATTTTTTTGATGAATAATGTGTAATTTAAATAATAAGTGTAATTTTAAAATAAGTGTGATTTTTTAATCAATTTATTTTTGTGCAATCATTTTCAGAGTTTGATATAAATGTCATATTTACATCATGAAAAAATTAGAAGTTTCCCTTCTTTTTCTGTCTTCTGGAGCAATTTAAGAAAAATTGGTATCTAACCTTTAAAAGTTTGGTAGAATTCTCTATTAAAATCATCTAGCAGTCCTGGTCTTTTTGTGGAGGAAAATGTTCGGTTTTCTCTGTATTTTTGTCTGCAGTAACTGATGTGTTTAGATTTTCATCTGCTAGGGTCAGTTTTGGTCATTACACGTTCCTAAGAAGTTTTCCATTTCATCTAAGTTTTTAATATTGTTTATTTGTATGTAGTTGTACGATAGTGAGTTTTTAAATTTTTTTCAGCTTCATTGTAGAGTTTCCCCTTTGTCATTGTTATTTCATTGGTGTTTCTCCTTCACTAAATTTAATTGGCTAGATTTTAAATTTTTGTTTATTTTTTTTAAACAAGCAGTTTGTTCACTTCTTTGATTTTATTTCTACTGTTTTTGTCTTTTCTAATTCATTTATTTCTACTTTTTCTCTTCGTTAATTCTTCTTTTCATTTTTCTTTTGGTTTGCTTTGCTGAGCACTTTTAGCTTTGGGGTTGAATTTTTAAGTTATTTACTTTCTTTTGTCATTTTTATTGATACAGATAGTAAATGCTATGAATATTCCTCAGAACCCTTTTTTTATCAGTTTCCCATATATATTTATATGCCATGTGTTCTTAACCATTATTGTCTAGAAATTTTGTGACTTCATTTTATGCTCCCCTTTTGATCCCAAATTGTTTAATAGTTTTAAATTTTTACAAGGATGACACTTCCTAAAAAATATTTATATTTTCGTATAGATTTCTAATTGTATTGAATTATGGTTCGAGAATGCTACTTGGATTATTTCTACTTTTTGAAATTTATTGAGAATTTCCTTGTAGTCTAGTCTGCTCAATTTTTATAAGTGATCCATGTGCACATAAAAAGGGATATTCTTTAATTTCGAGGAAAAGAATATGCACCTATCAAGTTACTTAATGTTTTGTTTGTGTTTTTTATGTATTTATTAATTTTTTATCTACCTTGTTTTGTCTAGTTCTGTGAGAGGTGTGTTCTCCTATTATTAGTGTGTCTCTGTTTTGCCTTTCATCTCGTGTGGTATCTGATTTATAGACGTTATTATTATGTTTTTTGTTGTTAGTTGCAGAATTTAGCTTCATCAACTGAATTCTTTGCCTTGGTTAATGTTTTTTGGTCAGAATTCTACTTTTTCTGATATCAAAATTGTGACCCCCCTGCTTTATTTTTACTTACATTTGACTGTTATACATTTTCCCATCCTTTTGTTTTAACCTTTCGAATTAGTTTATTTTAATTGTGTATTGTGGGTACAGAAGAGTCAGATTAGCTTTGTTAGTTAATATGAAAATCTCATTTCCTTAGCAATTGAGATAAGCCATTACTTTTATTGATATTACTGATATGTTTGATATCAGTACTCACACATTGTTTATGTTACATTTCCTATATATTGTGTGGTCTCTTTTCCTTGTTATTTATTTTCTTTTAGTCTAGAGGTGACTAAGGGATTAGTATAAATAATCCAGTATAAATGCAATAGCTATATAAATCCAGTAAGTTCTAGAACAAATATACAAACTTTCCTTAGAAAGGTGGGTGATCTCGGACATAATACTTCAAAGTACCTAACTGGGATATTGTGAAGCTTGAAGAGTTAACCCATGTAAGGTATTTACCATGGTTTCTGATGCATTGTGGGACCTCAAGAAATCATTTGCTAGTATTTCTATCATTATCAACTTCCACTGGTATTAGACCAAGGGAAGGGAGTTTAACACAGATGTATCTGTGAAGCAAAGTGTACCTCCTTTTGTCCATTGCTGAGATGAGCTATTTCTCCAAAAAAAAAAAATATATATATATATATTTAATTAATTTGCCTCCCTGGGATGTTGTGACAATTACTAATTAATACTGTAAAGTGCTTTGGAAACATCAAGTGAAATAAAAATGCTAAATATTGTGTAACAGCTTTCCTTTGAATAGCATCTTCAATGCTCAATAATGTAACCTGATTTAATTAAACAATACAAAGTTAAATAATAAAGAACAGAAGAAATAAATTAAGAGCAGAAGAAATAAATTAAGAAGCATAGTCCGGGGAGAAGGGCATGTTTTCATACGAGATTTGAAAAGAGAAGGTGAATCAATGAGGCAGAGAAACACTACAAAGCTGTTTTACTTGAGAGAAGATACAGACAAGGTATCTCCTTAGACAATCTGCTACATTCCCTGGGACCCTATTATAACATTAAATGCCTCAGCATCTCAAATAACAGTGAATGTTAATGGCTATCGTTGGTGAGACACAAAAGAGCAGTTAATTACCCTTTGGGAGAGTAAATGCAATCATTACTGAGAATTGTGGAAGTCATATAAAAGTTGAAAAATGTCATAAATTGTGACTGGCTAACACTGAAGATCCACGCTCCCCTTCTACAGTTTAAGAGTTGCTGCTGGCAGCGCCTGCCCGACTGGGAACTCCGTTTCCGGGGCCGCCTTGCGTCTGAGGGAGGACATGCAGCTAGCCTGGCTGATGGAGCGTGAACAGAAGTGATGTGTGTCATTTCCAGACTGAGGTGGGTAATTAGTAGCTGTGCTCTTGCCATAATCATTTTCCTTCCCACAGTGTCCTTGGAGCCTATATGTTGGAGACAGTAGCATCAAACAGCAGAAGCAGCCTGAATCCCAGAGTCCCCACTTGAAGGAAAGCAGCCCAGGAGAGCTGCCCTACTAGGAACATCCACCTTGGGCCAAGCATGGGTGAGAAATAAAGTCTTATTTGCTAAACCACAGATATTTTAGAGTTGTTTGTTACCATTCCTAGTAATACGGTAACATATTTTTATTTCTAAAGTTGGACTTTTGACCTAAACATCTATTTATTAGAATAAACAGTTATCACAGACTATACAAAGAATGGAGTGAAGGGGCAAAGAAAGAAACAAAAGCTCTAGTAGGAAGAGAACACGTGCAAAGTGGAGAAATGAGAGAGATTGCAGCAAGCTGGTCATGTAGGGCTGAAATGAAGGGATGGGCAGTGGTCCACTCTTAAATACAGCACAGATGTTAAGTAAGATAAGAAAAATTTCTTTCAAGTGAATTGGATTTCAGAACCCAGATGTCATAAACGTCTCTAGTGAAAGCAATTTTCATTGAGCGTTAGTAGAATACATTGGACTGTGGATTGAGTACTGAAGTGGAGAGAAGAAATGTAAAATTCTTCTTCAAGAAACTTGACATTAAAAGGAAAGAAAGATACAGGAAGGCAGCTAGAGGAATCTGCAAGAATGAGGGACAGTCTCGTTTTGCTGTTTTTGGGATTGGGGTGGCTGGCAGATGCTACTAGAAATACTACGGCAGAATGGAAGTGGCGTGAGATCCGGGAGAGCTCCCTGAGAATATGAGAGAGAACAGTACTAAGTCCACCTGGAGGGATTCGCCTTTGATGGCAGGAAAGTCACCTCTTCTAACAAACCAGAGGCAAGAACAGGAAGAGGAATGGCTGTCTGCTCTCGCTACGGGGATTGCAAAGAATTTAGAGATATGGGCAGTAGTGCTTGAGTCGATAATAAAAGAAAGAAATGGATATAATGTCAAGACAATGTTAAATCAAATAAGAATGAAAAACTATAAAACCAAGTAAGAGGGAAACTGCAAGGATAGAGATATATAGAGAAAGAGATTCACATATAAGGATATAGGTATGATGTGTAGTAAAAAATATATAGAGAGAGAAAAGATAGCTTTTTCATAGATACTGGCAATATATTTGATATTTATCTTACAAATATTGTAAGTTAAGTGAACAAGAAGAAACTTATTATCAAGGGGATACAATGTGTGTCAGATAGTGGACTAGTTTTACAAATATTTTCTCATTTCACGTCACAATTGCATGGGGTATCATTTCCATTTTTTTTTAACTTGAGTCAACTGGAGTCCAATTCACAGTTATTAAGCAACAGAGCTAAGTTTCAAACTCATGTCTGTGTGACTTAAAAACTCACTTCTCATTATCCTTCAAAACTGATATTGCTTTAGGCAATGAAGGAAAATTACTTTGGAGACAAATAAACCAGAATTGATAAATTATTTCCACTTCTTACTTCCTACATTGTCAACTTTCTGAGAACAAGGTCTGTGTCTTTTTCAACTTCATATCTCTTATGTACAGTACAGTGCTTAAGTTATTGAAGGTGTCCAGTAAGTGATATAGCACTAAGCTTATTTTCCTTACATCTAGCGTAAGCTTAATTTCCCTATGTCTATTTCAATATTCACAGCAAGATAAAATGAAAATATTACAAAAAAGACAAATGATAGAGAGAAAACAATTTTAAAGAAAGGCTTACAATGAGATAATTAAGAAATAACTAAGATGGAAAAGTAATAGATGATGTAGGTTGCATAGAACAGTATAAGTAATTGCAAGGGTTAGTTGAGTGATTGGCACATGTTGGCTATGGTGGAGTTTATGTCACTGTCAGCGGACAAGGATAGTTCATTCCTGCTCTGTACCAGATCCTAATATTTCTAAGTGGGTACACTCAAAAAGTCTAAACAGCATATTGTTGTCAATGAACCACTATCACAGATTCCAAAAATGCTGGTTTTCCCAAAACCTATGTCGAATTTTAAAATTACATGTCCATGTTCACACTACAAAAAAATATTTTTTGCCTAAGTTGATTTTAACCCTTTTACAGACTCCATTTGAGAAGCCCAGAGTCCTCCTTTTGAGGACCAGACTTTTAATACATACAATTTTAACAACTTGGAGTGAAGTGTTTGGAAGCAAAATAATGCATATTCTAATAAAAGTTCACAGTTTTAAGTATCGAAGGAAATCATAATATGCATAACGCACAATAAGCAACATTTGCAAACTACACGTATGGAGTGTGGGTACATCTGCTATATTAAACTTGAATACTATCATGGTGTTATGCACTCAGCATGTCAAATAGTAACAGTTATTTCAGTCCCCCAAGTTAACAAAATATTTAAATACTTCACTCCAAGTTTATAACCAACAAAGTCCAAAACCAAAAATTATAAGAGAGTGGAATGAGTAAAGTTGAAACATCAGATTTTATTTAAAAATTATTTTTACGAATGATACATGGTTTTTATGAAATTCAAATAACAAAGAAATGATGACTTCAATCCAACTAACTAGAAGTTATTGTCACTAACCATAAATGAGTCAGCCTAAGCATCTCTATATGCATAAATGTAGATAAATAACAAACAGACAGAGACATAAATGACTATAAAATAAGGATCGTTCTATGCATGTTTTAAAGTTATTTAATTGCATTTGCATTTAACAGCAAAACAGAAGTAAAATGTAAGACATTCTTATTTTAGATAAATTTTTTTAGCACCAAAATTAATAAAAATCACACACAAAAAACTGAGTGGTTGGAATTATTACAGCTACTTTTCAAACTATATTTCACTTTTAAATACTACAGATTGATAATATGAAAAGATGAGGAAATTACCACACTAACACTCCTTCCTGCCTTTCATTTCATTTTTTGTTAATTAAATATTATCTTCGGGCTGTCAATGTTTACGTTCTGTCCCAATTCTAATAATCCCCATAGACGTTTAGTCTTGGTTTTATGTTGAAATGAAATGATGCTCATCGTTCCTTTTACCAGGTCCTCTCCATTCCTTAGTTCTTTATCTTAATGAATTGTCTGAATTTCAGCATCAAGTAGTTTTTCCAGAAGGGACTCAACAATGCTGAGTTTGTTCATGTTTGGGAGTGGCTGCCTCTTGCCTTCACACTTAATGGACAGTTTTTTTTATTTTCGTGTGTGTGTGTTTTTTTTGTTTTTTGGTGAGGAAGATCAGCCCTGAGCTAACATCCATGCCTATCCTCCTCTTTTTGCTGAGGAAGACCGGCCCTGGGCTAACATCTGTGCCCATCTTCCTCCACTTTACATGGGAGGCCACCACAGCATGGCCCAACAAGCGGTGGGTGGGTGCGCGCCCGGGATCAGAACTCCGGCCGCCAGCAGCAGAGCAGCACGCACTCAACTGCTATGCCACTGCCCGGCCCCCTTAACGGACAGTTTTGACAGGTGTAATATTTTTGGGTCACACTTTGCCTCAGATTTAAGCTTCTTTTACTCCGTTGTCTTTGGGCATTTCGCATTGCTGTGAAGAAATCTGAGGCTAGCCTGATAGTCCCCCAATAGGTGCCATTCAATTTCTGCCTAAATGCCTCAACCCTTTTTTATCTGTAAAGTTTGGTAACTTAATTAAGACATGACTCAGGATTCCTCATTCACATTAACCTTCTCTGGAGCATGGGGGGCTTTTTCAATTTGCAGCTTCAATTCTTTGTTTATTTCAAGAAATTGGTTGTTTTTTAGTTGATGTCTTTCAATTATTTCCATTGTATTTGTTGGATTCTCAACTTCAGAAACATCAATTATCCCTACATTGAGCCAACTCTTTTCTCCACGTGTGATTTTTTCCTAGCTACGTATGATTTTTGCCTTTTTCTTGTGAATTCAAAGTTTTCTTCTATTCACTAATTTGATTTGCAGCTATATTTCTATCCCTTGGTGTTTCTAATGTTTTAAGTTTTGCAGTAGTATTGTTTGGGACTTCAGGAAAGAAACTTCAGGCATTCTAGCATAACAAATAAAAAAAAAGTCAGAATGCAGATAATGGACAGTTATCCAAAAAATTGCTGGGCTTTTTAAACAAACAAAAATAATTGATGTTTCTAATAATGAGTTTACGCTTTTGAACAAATCTCTGCCTTGAACACCCTTCTAATGTTAATTATGATTAGGTATCCTGAACCCAAAACAAAGCCATTCTCCCAAGCTTCTGATATGAGTGCTCTGATTATCATTTGAAAGGTACTAATGAATAGTTTGCTGATTATGTACTTAAATCTTCTGTGCCCATATCCAGCACTTTCCCCCTTACCAGCCTAGATAAGAGCTATTGAAAATGGAGTGTTTTAAATGAATAAATTAAATTTATTTTCTGCGAAATTTCATGTCACTTAAAGAAAACAAAAGTTTTTTTCAAGTTTTTTTTTTAATCTTCGAATATAACTTCCCCAGGATTATGAGGATAGTTTAGAGTTTCTGCAAAAACTGGAGTGTGTATGGTTTTATTTTCTTTAAGTTTTTTTTCTTTTGCAAAAACAGAGATGGCCTGAAATAAGACTAGAATGGGGTAATTAGGATGCTGAAGTAAACAGCAATAAAAAGAATCATATTGGAAAAACCAAATATCAGAACAAGGGAGTAAAAGATATTTGAGTTAATGTCACTGTGAGGCACAAAACCGTCACCCTAACCCACCTGGGGACTAGAGAATCAAGATGGCCATGTTCTCATTACGGGCAAGAAAAGCCTCACACAGACATTAATCTTCCCTGTCTTCTGTTCAAAACTATGTTAGACCATAGGGAAAAACATTAGAAATATGAAATTTTGTGGGAACAAAAGATATTAAACAGTTTTTAGGCAGGACGTGGAGTTTGAAGAGAAGTGAAATATCTTCGTGGGGGCGGTTCTTAAACCACACAATCCAGTACCTACTCATTCAGAGATCCTGAGAGACCCCAGGGAGGAATAGATACCAGCACTACTGCTCCTCAAGCCCCTCCAGTTGATAGTATTCATTTTACAGATAGGAAAACACTACAGTCATCTCATAAACTGAGAAACTGAGGCTCAGAGAGGTCAAAAGACTTGTGTAAGGTCATACAATTTAATCAACAAGAAAATTGAAACCAGAATCCAGGTTCCACGCCTTCCTAAAGTTCATAATAGAAATGCAAGAAAATGCTAGAGTTAGCAAGCTGTGCACCTTACGTCACTCTTGAACGTGTTTCAGAAGATGGCCATTTCTTACTTTTTTTACCTGCTGTTCTGGAATAAGAAGGGGTAAGTGATAAAGTAATCTGCATTCTTGTACACGGTTCTTAGAAAATGGCTGCGAGTATTGTTTTTCTCTTTAAGCTATAAGATGAAGTGTGTAATTAATCAGTCACAAATTAAAGTAAAATCGTAATGAAAATAAGATGAAACCTGAATATGGTGAATATGAAATATCAAATATGTGTTTACAGGTGTGTTAAAAATGAATAAAGATAAGAATCAGTGAAAGAGAGAAAGCTAAGATATACGAAGGTATTCACCAGCCACCCTTAAAAACCTTGAAGAATTACAAGGATGTGAAGTGTTGAAATCATGTCATGCATTTGAGCACATGGAAAATCCATAAAATCCATTTTTATATTATAAAATGAGATTTTTAAGAAGTATTTGTTTGTCTATCTAGTGGCCCATTTTGCACTAAGTGCCTTTGTGACCTCCAAATAAATTTACAAGCCTAGCAGACCATCATTATTTTCTCTCTTTTCTAAACTCTGTACGTGCAATTAAAGGGCAAAGGAGTGTATAAAGAGTTAAGAAGAACGGGAGATTGTGCTAAGAGGGGGTGTCCTTCCGTGTAGGAAAGAAAAAAATAAAGTAAATTTTGCTACTTTCAATCACTAGTAGAAAATTGCTTTTATCTTTTAAGGTATCTGGTATAATAATTGCTGCTACTGAAATTATACTGAATTAAGCAGATTCTCTATGTACATGTACCATATCAACAAATTCATGTACTTACCACTAGGTGGCAGTGGCGCCATCTAGGGTAGCATTGACCTCATTCCGTAGCTTCGTGTTGATTACGCAACCCCGCTTCTCTACCAGGGTCAGGAGCTTCCCAACGATTAACACAGGTCTCATTCAGAATTTTTTTGTTATTATCAAAATACAACTGAATTAACAAATAAAACATTAATTAGACATCTGTTTCCAAAGGAAAAAATATTAGAATCAAGATTTAAAGAAAGATAGCCCTCTACATAGTTAAATATTGGCTGCATTGCTCTGCATCCAGTTGAGTTAAATTGTGCTGCATGAACTGAATCAATTTAGCACCGATAGATGCATTGCTAGAGTGTTTAGATAGGTTTTTGTCATCACTTACCTTAATTTAGGTTACAAAATTGCTCTGACATGCTTCATAGAGGCAGGAGCTTTCGTGATTCTGCTCCTTCAGGTGAGTTTTCAACTCGCTGCTTACTCTTATCAAGATGAAGATCACATTTTGTCCTGCTAATGAGCTTTGAAGCATAGTTTCTCCCTGCAGGGCTGTTCTCTTCAAAAATAAACTGAAGAAATTCTTTCTGGAGGTCTCTGTTTTTTCTTTTACCTCTCAAAACTACCCAGGGTTCAAAATGGTCACCTCTGTTACCAGTCACGCTCACTAAGAATCAATGCTTTCTTAGATACATTGTCGTCTGTAAGCCTCTCTAATACATTTCCTCTTTTGAAGCTTCTTTTCATGTGGGAGTTTTTTTCTTCCACACATTCATTTAAGATATCCTATTAAGTTAGCAGTTTTCAGATCTCTTCAAGTCTCTCCTTAAAGAAGTTTTGCTGTCTTGTTTTTCATTGTCCTTCAGTCTATTTTGAAGTAGATAGAAGAGACGGCTATTAAAGCTTCGATAGATTACAGCCATGTCTTCATACCTTAGCCAGCATCAGGGTCTACAAAAAGTGCCCGTATTCATTAAACAAAGAAAAACAGCTCTTCTCTTAACTGTAGTCTGAGATGGTTTTCAACATGTCTATTCCTGTATCATAAATCTTTTTAAAATTAAAAAATAAGCCCTTGCATTTAACCCAAAGATAGCTGTCACATCAGCACCGGTAACTAGAAAATATAGGGAGTTAGTACCAAAAAACAGTGAAGCGCTGTTCTGACCTAAAGCTCTATGCAAATTGCTTTCTTTTCAATGGTAGCATGATCAACACACATGATATTTCTGGGCCTTGGCACATCAAACTACCCACAGACGAAAGATGACTTAATTGCTTTGACCACAGTCCGAGTCAGAGAGCTCAGCTGGCAAATATAAAAATAGCTTGGTGCTATTTGCATTTGAGTAAGGAGTGATTTCATCTTAATGCCTAAAATCTAGAATACAAAGCACCGCACAGGTAGTGAAACACGCCTTGCAAGCAGCAGATACAGTCCCCAACCAGAGGGTCTAAGGGTGCAGCAGACACACTGATACCGTCAGCTACATCTGTGTGCCTAGGAAATACTGCCGTCAATGCAGCATCTTCAAATTCAGATCAAAATATATTGAGAGTTTCTGTCTTTAGCGGTGAAGCCTTCACAGAGATTTGTGGCCAGTATCATCATCTTTAAATAACCTCCTAAAAATCTTTTAATAATTAATTATTCTGAATATCTAATATTACTGTTAATAGCTTAAGATGCTTCTCATAATTTCACCTAACAAAGTATTTTCAATAAATAGTTATAACAGAGTTGAGTCTTGCTATATTTTAGACTTTACTATGTAGCAGCCCAAATAAAGTAAAAATATATAGAAGAGGAAAAATATGACACAAAGAATAGGAAATTTCTCTAGTCCTTGTATTAAATGTGATTCCAAAGCAAGTAATGGTAAAATGTGGACTATAGACTCATCCATTTCTTCTAACTGGTGATCTTTGAGATGAGGTTACTTTCATATTTTCTAAACTTTGTAATATAACAGCAAACTTAATTCAGGAAAAAAAAATCTGCCATCACTGATTACCATAGCCAGGATCACAGACATTTAAATCAAAAGTCACCTGAGTTGGAAAAGGTTTAAGTTTTTTCAATAAATTATTTTTTATAATGACTATAAAAGTTATATAGTACACAGAGGCTAGCTGGAGCTAGATACTTTACTGTCCCTGAATTGCGGGGAATACTTTCTGAGACATAAAGCTGACAATCAGACATCTGAGTGTGAGGGAAATAGCAGTTCCTGAAAGATTAAAGTGAATTTTAGTAACCTCGAAGGCAAAAACCATTGTTCTTTCACTTTTGAACCAGGAGACAGAACGGGCAGATGATAACACAAACACATGTAAGGAGATCAGAAGGCTAAAGTCATACCCAAAATCACTTTGTCAAAGCTGAAAGTGAGAATTCTCGATCCACAAAAGCCTATGCTTTTTCGACTATTTAAAAAACAGTTCTGTGATGATGCTAAACTATGAGCATGAAATGGCTCAACTTACAGAGTAAAACTGAGTTATTCTTTCTTGAAATTCAATAAAGTCACTAACGTTGCAGTACAATCACCATGTATTTTTAATGTCATAAATTTTCTTTACAAATTTAATTGCTAGTAAAGAAGGGCAGGTATCTGTGACTAAGCAAAAATATATATGGTTCATAAATATCACTATTTTTATTTTAAATTGCATTCTGGATCCAAACAACATGAAAGAAAACGGTTTTAGGTAATGAAACTTGAGAGGCAAAATTATGGAGCGCAAGTGTTTAAAATCAGGAAAACTATTGTTAATAATAAATACTAATGCAAAGAATCTAGAGGAAATATTAACACTTCCATTTATTTAATCTTTTATTCTTAAGCTCTTTTAATTGTAAAAAAATAAAACTATACACATAACAGACAGTAAATATCTGTCGCCCATAATCTCTCCACTTTTTGTGAAAGTATTTAAAATAACTTGTGAAAAACCCCACCCTCGACCCTCTAAGTCCAATTCCAGAAGGAATCAAGGTTAATTGTTCAGGAAATTACTTTCAGATTTTTTCCTGCTTGTATCCAAACACATACCTTTTTAAAATGCCAAATATGACCATATTATATTCTACATCATGCTTTTTCAACTTAATTGTGTGTCAGAAATGTAGGAAATGTCTTTCCAGGTCGGTGTATATATGTAAATGGACCTCATTTACTTTTTATAACAGCGTTCTATTTTGTAGAATGGAGTCACCATAAATTACTTAATCATTTGCTTACTGAAGAACATTTAGGTTGTTTCGTATTTTCTGCCATTTCAAAAAATTCTTATGCATATATCTATGGTACTCATGACACTATTTCTGTAGGATAGATTCTTAGGTGTCAGACTCCAAATCACCTTCCCAAAAACATTGTACCAATTTTCACTATGGCCACTTTCCCCACAACTCTCAATATGGTTAATTTTTTCTTAAATTTGGCCTATTTTTAAAATTGTTTTAATTTATATTTTCTTTTTATTAATGATCCTGAGCATCCTTTTGTGTCATTTTTTTGGACATTTATATTTCTTCTGCTAATTGCCAGATTAAATTATTTTCCTATTTTTCTGTTAGATAGCTTTTTGTTGTTTTGTAGAAGCTCTTTATATATTTGAGGTGTTTATTTTCTCCTCCTAGTCTGCCATTTGTCTTTTAACTTTGTTTATGAGGAAGAGGAATTTTAGAAGAGGAAGAGGATTGTCCTCTGTTGGCAGAAGAGGAATTTTAATTTTTTCTTGTGTAGTTAAATGTGTCAACCTTTTCCTGCATGAGTCTTTGGCTTTTTGCCTTGCTTAAAAAAGCCTTCCCACCCTCAGTCTATAAAAACCATCTCTAGGGGCCTGCCTGGTGGTGTAGTGGTTAAGTTTGGTGCACTCTGCTTTGGTGGCTCAGGTTCGGATCCCAGGTGTGGACCTACGCACCACTCATCAAGCCATGTGTGGCAGCATCCCACATACAAAATAGAGGAAGACTGGCAACAGATTTAGCTCAGGGACAATCTTCCTCACTAAAAACAAAACAAAACTCTATAAATATAGTAATGTTATCATTGTATTACTTTAAATATATTTCTCAATCTGCATAGAATTGATTTAACTATGATTCCAGTAAAATAAGAAAATTTAAGTAGAAATTATCTTCAAATACTTACAGAATAATGAAAACTTGGGCCAATAAATAGCTGAGGTTTAAAAGGAAAAAAATAATTCAGATAAACCTGCTTACCTTTCTTGGTAAAAATAACTAAATTAGTGGGTAAGGGAAGGCAAGACGTGTAATAATTTAGACCTCTGATGTACATTGTATCCATAAATCTTTCATAAAAAATTAATTCAAATTGGCTTCAAGGTGAACACTGTCAACTGAACTTAAAACTGCCTGATGGACCATAAACAACAGAAATAACAATAGCGTTGATGTATCCAGCCATAAGGAGGAAGAAACAAATACCAGACTGGGACCAGTGACAGATCTGGATTCACAAAGCTTTTATATTAATGATCTAGAAGGAAGATAGAAAAATGATGTAATCCTGAATTTAACAAATGTCACTAAACTGAAAAGTGAGCTCCACACATTCGGAAGTGTTATAATAGAAGACTGATGTGAAGAATAGAAACACAGCGGCGTATCTAAATAAGAACTGACTTTGAGCCAGATCCGCTGCCGTGCCTCTATCCATACACCGCTTAGTTCAGTCAAATCACACTATGGTGACCACTTTGTAACTGACTAGAGACAAATTTGTTCAGTTCAAGATGGCACAAAGAGAGGAAGCACTCCACAAGCAGGGCAGTGTGAATCTTCAGGAGAAGGGAGAGGCAGTGGAGGTACAGGCACGGAAGGGAGGGAGCATAAAGAGTCCAACAGCTGTGGCTCCTCTCCCATGACCTCAAACATGGACCAAGCAGTGAAAGATGCTCTAAAATCTGCCGGCACTTGAAAGTTGTGAGAGAAAAAGTAAATAAAATACAAACCCATAATGTTAACTAAAGGTGACTGAACTGGTTTAGATGAAGTGTAATAAAGTGTTAACATTAAATTCACATAACATTTTAGTGTTTACAAAATGCTTCCACATAGTCTCATGTGATTAATACCCCGAGGCGGTCAGGAAAGGCATGATTAATAGACCCATTTTCCTCCTGAAGCTACGTAGGATCAACAAAATTGCCAAAGATTGCGTAGTTACTCTGCAGAGGATCTGCTATTTCTACTACACCTACTCTTACCTTTTAAAGCAATTCACAGAGAAGTGCAATCGAGTTTGGACATATGTAAAAATCATAATTCAAAAACTTCTTTTTAAAAGAAAAGCAGACTGCATCTTCATGAGACAAGCACTGTCTACACAAACTGAATATACTAAATGTACTCTTTGGCCTCAAATCTGCATACCTACTTTTCCTCATCCTTCCTTCCTTCCTTTTTTTCCCCATGACCTGTGTTCTTGAAAACAATGGGAATATAGGAAGCAACTCAAGGGAGAAAGAATATTTAAGTACGTGGATTACAAAACAATCTTTCTGGGAAAATCTCAACTTCTTATTTGCGAAGACAGTGGGAGATTTTTTTTCAGAAGTACCTAAGGCATAGGAGGCTCTTAAAACACTTTTGGGATTAACTTTAATGTGTCAATGCCACATGGTAATATCCATTCTCCACGTGGGCATTACACTACGATAGACGGACAGCCTGGTTTGTCGGCCAATACTCTTGTAAGCAAATGATGGCCTCCTTCAGGTAGTCGGAATGAAATATTTCATCAGAAGAATGTTATTTTTATGTTAAGACTCTCTTGTCATGAAGACTTGCAGCTGTTTATTTCCTTTTTATAATTCTTGCTTACCACTGTGTAAATATAGCACAAATATATATATAGGGGTGTGTGTGTATGTATGTATTTTTTTCCAAATAGACAATCAGTACAGTTTCCAGCCAAATACATTAATAGAAAAACCAAGTTAAATGTTTCTAAACATAAGTTAAAATGATGATGTGCAACAATACTGCATTGCTAGAATAGATCAAATGACCTCATCAAAAATGTTTGAGAAGGTGTCAAGCTTATCCATGTTCAATTTCAAAATTTAACTGTGAAAAGCTCTCTAGCTAACAATCTGTTTATCTAGTTCCTCCTATATATAACCAAATCTTTTTCAAACAGAGACTCTTACATTGACAGAGTAAATGAGTCCAAATATTTGCCTTAATCTATCCTCATTTTAATTAATCAAATAAAATTAATCTTTCAACTGAAGTGGAGTTTACGTCTTTCTGTTTGATTTACAATATTTTTGAAGGATATTCATAATATTTTGTGCACTACGAAAAGCGTATCTACTTTCACTTGTGTTTCAAGCAGCGGCCGGCCTGGGTATAGAATTATAGATGAGAAACGTTTTTAATTGGGATATCCTCTCTAAGCTTTACTGGATTTTAATCTTATCTATAAAAGAGAGCAAAGCTTGCAAAAATACACTTCAGAAACATTTTAATTCAGAAAAGTGTTAGGTATCCGTGGTCTATTATACGCATTCAATTTTTGAAAAACGATTTAGCTTCAGATGATATTTCAGACCCAGAAAGCCTAAATAAGACTTCTGAAAGACGGTGAGATGAGAAGACTGTTAAATAAAGAAATGGAAGGAGTATTGAGAAAAATGGGGCAGACTCTTTACTAATGTTGATCAGTAAAATTCGATGAGAAACTAGGAGAACTTGTATCAACACACGATCTTTTCTCATTAGTCTTTCTTTTGCCATATGTGGTAAGCACCATTCACAAATAGTAAACGAAGAGAAATGCTTTTACTGAAAATACCCATACTTGAAAGAGAAATATTTCGGTGATTAAAATATCTGAACAGTAATTCAGCACTTGGTTTTCACTAGTCAATTAATTCCTGAGAGCACGGGGTATTTACAAAATTGCGGTATTTTTTACATAAAACGACTAGTTCAAATCCTGACTTAGAATTGAACCTTTCATTTAATTTCTTTCGTGAAATTATGTACTAATGATAAATTAAAGAATCATACTTTGTCATAAACCCTTAAAATAATAACTATATCTGAATTTATAAAAACTATGTGTAAGTATACAAACTTCTATTTACAAATAATTAGTTTCCAGGATTGTGTATGACAACTTTTAATGATCATGAATTTACAGCTCATGTTTTTAGTCGTAATCAATTTATCATTGAAATAAGTTTTGAGGCGTAAAATAAAGTATCTCATATTTGAGTATTTCATACGGATTGTCATCCACCTCGATATTCTCCTTATTGCCAGGAGATGGCGCTGTGGGTTTTAAATCGCAGAGCTAAAATCCCAAAGCCTAACAGCCCTTTCCAGTTTCTTTCTTAATTCGTGGACACCAGACAAGCCCTGAAAGTGTTCACCTTTTTTCATCGAGCAAGTTTTCTTTTTAAAAAAATTTCAAGTGTGTTCCAACGTTCGATAAAGTTAAGATTTCAGGGAGGAAACACGTGTAACACAAGTTAAATATAACAGCTCCTAGGGAGTGCAACTGAATGCACGAGTTTGTCCCAGGTAACCAAGGAGGGAGTGAATTCCTCAGAAACTTTTGCAACTAGTTTTCCTCTGTTTCCATCCGTATAACCTACATTCTTCTTTGGGGTCTCAGCAGTGATAGGCAGACGCCTAGTTTTTCGTTCGTCGTACCGCACCCCTCTCCTTAAAAGTCCCCACAATCGGGAATGCCCGGCGGGAGCCATGCCAGCCCTTCTCGGCGGGCTGGGGACTCTCCTGCGAGCCCGCCTGGGGCGCACAGTCGCGCCGAAAAAGCTGCTTCTCGGGGGCTGAGAGTTTCCCCTCAATGTCTGTTCAAACTTAGGCTAACTTGTTGCCAAACAGTCGTGAGGATCAATCTCTTTTCTTTACAATAGGTAAAGAAAAGAAAAATCTTCCCCAAAGAACTTTAGATCAACAGGTTTCAACTTTTCCACGGTCTGAATTGCCAAGCGCTTCAGAGCAATCCTAAGGCTGGGGCGCTTCGCGCACTGCCAGGAACGTTCCAGCTCCCTTGGCTCCAGCACCCTCGCTGCCCTCCTCATTAGCCCTGCCAATCCCCAAGACACAAGTGGACCCGCAGGGTCTCTCTGCGGTGAGCTTTGTAGGACACGAGAAAGAGGGTGAGAAAATACTGATGACAAAATGACACCTGGACTTCAGGAGCTGGGGGGGCTGGAATCTCTCCGCCGCTGAGTGGATCCTGCGCTCCCAAACCCGGCGGAGGCGCGGGATGATGAACCTCAGCTGTGCAGGCTTCAAGCCGACCCAAGTTGCCGCCAGACGGCGCAGGGCGGGCGAGGGGCGGGGGTAGGCAAATGTAACTTCAAGGTCAGCGTGCCAACGACTGGGGCTAGAGAGCTGCCAGGGTGGCCGGGTCTGGAGCGCTCAGGGCGCGCCCTGCGTCTGCGCGTTGGACGAGGCCGGGGCGGGGGGGGGGGGTGTGGGGGGGGTGGGGGGAGGGGTGTGAGCGGGCTCGGAGACTGCACTCCCCGGGCGGTTTCTCCGGAGGGAGTCCCGCTGGGGTCTCCGCGGTCCAGGCCAGATGCGACCTTCCGGGCTGGACTCCTCCGCAGCGGGGGCAGCACAGCCCAGAGAGGGTTCCCGTCATTCGCACGGAGTTTGCTTTTCCAGCGCAGCTACCAAGCGCAAGTTCATGTTATTTTTGCCAAACGTTGCTCTTACTTTTTAGAATGTTCTCAAATAGATAAATTGAAACACACACACACACACGGATGATTCTCCCTTTCAGAAAACGTATACAGATACCCAAATCCCAGTGTTGCCGGGTTCTCCTAACTTTTTATTCTAGATGAGTAATAACCTGTTTATCAGGGCTGTAGAAATAACAAAGGGGAACTCTTGGGTTTGCTCTTGAAAAGTAGATTAGATTGCGTTCCGTTCTGATTTTATTTAGGTTCTTATTTCAAATTTCAAGCACATATTAATAAAGATGATCACTAAGAAATTGAAGTATGACCTAAAAAAATTAGTTTGGTCTGAAGCTCAATGCTCCAATTTCAATGCGGTGCTGCTTGATGAACGTTTTAGAATCCTTTCCAAGTAGGTATATTCCCTCCTGCTGTAACAAAACTCTATTCATCTCTGCACAGCATGCTCCAGCATCTGTAAATCTGGTATCCAACACTGGGCAGAGAATGATCCCTTTCCTGATGTGTGTCGACCAACGGGCCTCGCTGCGCCAACCAGCCCAGCAGCAAGGGCGCCCTGGGGGGTATTCCAGAACGGCGCCCACCGGCCCACCCCGCAGGATGGCCTGAGCTGCCGCCACCCCGTTGCGGGCAGAGGAGACCGTCCCCTGCGTTTCCTGTCCCCCAATTGCTTCAGTAACACAGTGTCGGTCTCTGAAACTGCACAGAGTCAGAGGATTTAGCTTCTGACGCCTCATTCTCAGGGGTCATCTCTGGGTCAGGAGTTTTCGCCGCGAGCTGATTTCCCACCCTTTCTTCCCGGACAACCAGAAGGTGTTTATTTTGGTTTTTCCTCTGCTTGCTAGTCAGATCAGGAGCCCGGGCCCTTTCCCGGCTTCTTGGAGGAACAAAGTTCCAGCTCAAGGTTTTCCAGAGCTCCTGCGGCCAGAGGGCACTAACGGAGCCGCTGACGTCAGTCCTTCGCCGCCCGAAATCAGGCGGCGGGATCCTACTTAAGGCAGGAGAGAGCGCCTAGGCCGTGACTTAGGGCTGGCGACGATTAAACCAGGTAACGAGACACCAGCCAGATGTGTTTTCATTGCCTTGTAAGATAAATGCAATGTTAAGTGCTTGACAACTTCCCAGAAGCAATCAGCAAAAGTTTACGAGTGCATAAACCTCAAAGACCATTCCCCGACGGTTGTTACAAGGCCCAGAGTTAGAGCTTCTATAAATTCTCCCGCCGTTTCCCAAAGCTAAGTTTCCAGTTAACTATTAAGCAGCCACCTCCTCCCCTGAGACCGGGGGGGATTTTCTTGAACCGCCAAAGACAAGGGTTTTTGGCTCCTACTGAGTGAAATAAAGTTGCGCAAAAGTTTGTTCCAGAAGTTTGGATGGTCAGGAAGAGGGGGGTGGTGGAAGGAGGGAGTGGAGGTGGTCTTGGGGAAGGGCCACGAGGTGCTCTCCGGTGCTAAGTTATCTGAGAGCGCGAAGGACCGGGGTCTGGGGGGGTCCCAGGTTTAGCCGGGCAGGCGGCGCCTTCGCTGCCTTCGGTGGCCGCTCCTGCTCGGCCATTCGTGCCCTGCAGGGCACAGCCCGGTGTGGCGCCCAGAGCTAAGTTGGAGCTTCCACCCGACCCGGGCTTGGTGGATCGTTCGCCCTTCCAGTGCCCACTGAGGGGCCGGCAGGAAGCCAGGTGTCCTGCGGAAGCGCCAGCCCTTAGAAAGGCAGGTTGGCTGGAGAACCGAGTCAGACATCCGGGATGTGTCGCCACTCCGCCCGGAGCCACGACGGTGCCATCCTCGGTCCTCCGGCAAGCGGCCAGAGGGCGTTGGTAAGTTAGTATCAGGCACACAAGACTCACCTATGCTTACAGAGAACCTCTGTTTATGATCCCAGTGAAAACAAAGCTGCTAACTGAAAAACAGTAACAGGAGCGTGACTCTAGCTCCCTAAAGGGAGAGGCTAACAGCTGCGAGCGCCCGGGGAGGACAGGTGGGAGGGAGGTGGTGAGCTTGGGGCCGCCCTGCACGTCAATGTGCTTTTGGGTCCCCAGCGAGACACGTGAGCCAGCTCAAGCCTTCCAGAACCACCGATCTGGGTACCCGGCTGGAAAGCCTCCCACAGCCCGCTCTTTCTCAATCTTTGGGTTCCAGTAAATCCGAAGGCGCGAAGGTAACCGACGACTGCGTAGTATTTCCGCCCCCGTGAGACTGAATCTCAGGCAGTTATTTTGGAAAGATACTGCTGGGCCCCTTTTTATCCTTTCCAGGTGACAATGCAGACGCTTCTGTGTCGTCCTCACCCCTCCTGATAAAATAAGGCGCCCAACTGTTCGGATATTACCATTCGAAAACAGGTTCTGTGGCGAACCTCATTTGTGAATCTATTACAGAGATTAATAGATTATTTCTCCTTTTTCAACTAATTCTCAGTGGGGAAATTTAACCATATGGTAAGGAGAGAATTAGAATTTCATCACATTAGAGCAAAATGTAATGAAAAGAGTCCAACACCTGGGGCCAACTCTGAAAGCCACAATTAAAAGGTTTTTAATGAAACCAGAGAAACCAAAAATTTCATAGGCTTCAGTAATTCTGCCACATAAGAAAGATTTATTGGAGGCGTTGGGAAATATTGTTTTTACTTATGTCATGAGGATGAAAACCAGCCGCTAAATACCATGTGCTCCCAGACATTGAACTCAGCAGCGAGAGGACCGCGTGTACCCTTTCCCCATCCGGAGAGGAGCGTTTGTTTCACGGTTCTCCCCTTACCAGCCCTCCAAGAACAGCCAGGCAGATCCAGATGTCCCTGAATGGCTTCCTAGCTGTCGGTTACGTTTCCGGGTAAATAAATATGCACACATGCCCCACTTGGTGTGTCAGAGGAGTTGACTCCCGGTGAAGTTGCCTATTCTGAAACAACTGGATTTTAATCTTGAGGAAAGTTTGAGAAATCACTTTCTTCCTGTTTAGGAAATCATGTGCCTCACAATCGCCATCTCTGTAGCAGCTACTTAGACACAGCTGCAAAAGCACCCCTTCCTTTCTTTATTTTTTAATCTAATGGGCTGCATAATCAACTTGTTCTTCATTTTCCTTTTTTTTTTTTTTCCATCGGGGTCGGAAATGGGCAGTGGGGGGAAGGAGGA